>NW_027041187.1:0-80000 GCF_037179485.1 Ochlerotatus camptorhynchus
TTGTCTTGTGAATTTCAGCTAAAACGGCCTCTTTTCTGATTTTTATCTCTCAATCTATGAAATATACACGAAAACTATGTTGGAACGAAACTTCTAGAACAATATGAGGAACATTATGCCGTACACTACACATTTTATATCATATGGGTGGAAAATTCGTAGAACAAAATACTTTAAAATTCTTCACTTTTTAAGATATCTTCGAGCATGAAACTAAGTCAAACTTCAATAAAATCACTGCGAATAGTCAACCTTTGGTTACAAAGTTGATACATAACACATTAAACTTTGCTATGAAAGTTGTTACAGCAGCTTTCGTTGTTTCAGTCTCGAGATACAAATATTGTAAGCCGTAAATTACCTTAAAAACATAAAATTAACTTGAAGCACCTCTAAATCTTCACCGATTTTGCTGAAAATTTGCACAAAAGTTCAAATTATCATGACGAACAGTAATCACGGTTGACCCGTTACATTCCGAACATTTCGTTTAAAATGAACAGGTCTAATATATATATATAATTATTTATATACATATATATATACAGCCATTCCATAGCAAAACGAAATAGTGGTTCTCAAAATTTCGTAACTATTGGCAGTTTTGTTCTTTATCGAAAAATATTTGAGCCGTATTTTTTTATTTTCTCATTAGAGTGACCTTTTCCTGTAAGGGTGGTCCAAAAAATCGATTTTTTTTCTATTTGTTCCAAAAATGGCATTTTTTTTAAAAATCATAACTTTTGAACCATTGAACAGATTTGAAAAAAATATATTTTTTGTTTGAAAATTGGAGTTTTGTAAAGAAGAATTATTATTATTATTTAACTTTATTAATGAGGCTTTCAGCCTTGGGCTGGTTCGCCTCCACCTTGTAAAGAAGAACTTTGATTTTATTGGTTTTTTTTATGGTTTTCATGGTATGTAGACAATGGGCGTAACACGTTTTTATATTTTTTTTTTTGAAAATTTAGGCTTTTCTACACAACATATCAAAAAATCATCGATGTCTTTGTCTTCGTTTTTTGGTTACGACTTTTTTTAATTATCATGTTAAGAAATTTCACTCATTACTCCAATACGACTAGATTACCCTGCGTCTCCATTGGTGCATAGCTGACATAGTCACATAAGCCAAATCAATTTTCTGCTTCTGCTTTTATAGTCTTGTTTATTCAAAGTGAATACTTCCCCAAGTAAATAGCTACCTAGACAGAGCACATGCTAAAATCATACGGAAAACTTGGTAGGTAAGGTGTTCGTTCGTAGGTACAATGCATGGTGGTATATTTAAGGATGAACTTAGAAGTGAGGAAACAAAAGCTCTGTTAATCCAAAGATATTCTGTACAGCCAGTGTTTTATAAACAAAGAGTTTTAAATATTCTTGTTGTTGTTTGTGGGTTTCAAATGCTTTAAAGATGAATCTTCCCAAGCTCTTCAAGTTCATGCGGTGAAGAAAAAAGTGAAATTAGATGGCAGTTCCTTCATATGCAGAAATTGCCACCTCAAACTGTATAAACCCGCACCCGAAGAGCCCACCGCTGGACCATCTGGAGTTCCTGCTGTCAACAGCCAAGGTGAATATTGTATTTAAAAAATGTATTTACATTGGTAGCCATGAGTCAAACGAGCATGACGTCACATTATAGCAATCTGAAAACTTTGTAACGTCAGGCTCGAATGTAGTGTAGTGTTTACAGTAATGTCAAATATGTTTTTTAACTTCATTTTGAGAGTCACTAGAAGCACCCAGTTTACAATCGATCAGAAGTACTGGCAGTATGCCTACTACAAACGATGATGAAATCATTCAGCAACTCAAGGAAAAGTTTCTAGAAACTCATGATAATAATGAGAAGTATCGCATTCTCACGACTTTACCTAGAAGCTGGTCAGCATATAAAATAACGAAGGAATTCGGTGTTTCTCAATATATGGCGGATCGGACCAAAACACTACAGGAGGACAAGGGGATAATGACGACACCATGAAGAAAGCTGAGCAGGGCGTCTTTAGCAGAAGAAAATTTATCACTCGTGCGTGATTTCTATACCATTGACGAAATAAGCCGAGCCTATCCAGGAAAACGCGACTATGTTATTACAAAAAATGTTGATGGTAAGGTTTATATACAACGAAGATTAGTATTGTGTAATTTGCAAGAAGTTTATGCCATTTTCAAGGATCAATATCCCGCAACTAAAATAGGGTTTTCAATGTTTGCAAGTAACCGCCCTAAGCATTGCATTCTGGCAGAAACGAGTGGCACACATACTGTTTGTATGTGTGTTTACCACCAAAATGATAAATTAATTTTTAAAACTCTTCATGATAGAAACTCACTTCCAGCTGATGTGAAATCATACCATGACTTGTTTTTTAAAATTATTTGCACCAACCTAACAGAAAACAGTGTTGGTTAAAAATGTGTGAACATTGCCCAGGTATACAAAATTTGACTTCAGAAATGGTTACTATCCTGACCGATGGAAATGTGGGATCCTTAAAATTTAAACAATGGCGTCAAGCTGATCGTTGTATCATGGATTTAGTGGAGTTGGAAACTCAACAGTTTATAGACATGTTTTTGGAAAAGCTATCCGATTTATCACCACATAATTTCATAGCTGAACAGCAAGGTAAATACTTTTAATATGTCAAAAGTAACTTGAAAGTAACGGAATGTATAATAATATATAATTTTTCTGAAAACTTTTTATTTGTTGTACAAGACGCTGTACAAGGATTTCATTGAGGCAAACGCACAGTGCACTATACATCCATTTTATTATAGAAATGATCATATCAAAGATTTAATGTTTACTAGTTTCACTGCAATCGCGGAGTTTACCAAGCACAACCATGTTTCAGTTCGATTATTCGTAGTTAATTGTATAAATTTAATCAAGAGTAAGATACCCAGCCTTAAGAAAATTAAGTTTTTCTCAGATGGATCAGGCAGTCAGTACAAAAATAAGATGACAGCTTTTAATTTGTGCCATTTTAAAAAGGACTTTGGTATAGATGCAGAGTGGAACTTTTTCGCCACATGCCACGGTAAAGGTCCATGTGATGCTTTGGGAGGAGTCTTGAAACGAAATGCTGCTAAGGCAAGTTTGCAGGGGCATCTCATTACAACTGCTAAAGAGCTTTATACATGGGCAATTTCTAAAATCGATTCAAAAATGCACTATGGATTTTTTTCAGACGCAGATCATAAAGCGATGGAAAGAAAACTTCAAACTCGTTATAATCGTGTCAAACAAATTTCCGGAACACAGTCATATCATAGTTTTAGGCCAGAAAATGAAAATTATATTATTGTGAAACGATTCTCGTTCTCAGAAGAAGAACATTCTGTGAAACTTTGAAAGTATATTTAAGCATGTTTTATGTCTACAAATAAAAAAAAAAAAAAAAAATTAATTAATTTTATTTCAAACTAGCCATGTGCATAGTTGGAAACCATAAGATTGTCTTATCAAAGCATGGAGCATAGGAGTTCCAAACAGTCCGTGAAAGATGTACTACCCAAATTTAATATAAATATATTCTATTTGAATTCCTATGCTATGAATATGAATAAATTGAAATAAGTAAGTAATGTAACCATGTAACATTCGATATGTATCAATGGAGACGCAGGGTAATCTAGTCGTATTGGAGTAATTAGCGAAATTTCTAAACGTGATAATTTCAAAAAATCCAAACTCAAAAACTAAGACAAATACATCGCTGATTTTTTGATATGTTGTGAAGAAAAGCCTAGATTTTCAAAAAAAAAAAAAAAACATGTTACGCCCATTGTCTACAAACCATGGAAACCATAAAAAAAAACAAATACAATCAAAGTTCTTCTTTACAAAACTCCAATTTTCAAAAAAAAAAAAATATATTATTTCTGAAAATTATTTTTAATTACCTTTCATTTGATATTTTGATCGTTCAAATCGGTTCAATGGTTCAAAAGCTGTGATTAAAAAAAAAAAGCCATTTTTGGATAAAATAGAAAAAAATCGATTTTTTTGACCACCCTAAAAGGAAAATGGTCACCCTAATGAGAAAATAAAAAAAATACGGATGTAATACTTTTCGATATGGAACAAAACTGTCAATTGTTACGAAATGCTGAGAACCAGTATATCGTTTTGCTATGGAATGGCTATATATATACAGGGTGTTTGGTTCCGGGTTTTACATATTTTCAGGGTAGATAGAGCTCTTAAGGTTATGAAAAAATCCCCATGAAACATAGGGTCGGAAATGACTGCTAAGTGAGTTATTCAACATTTTATGTTTTTTTGTATTGCCAACTTTGGTTAGCTATATTTTTTTAATCTTAATGTTTTTCTGATTTCAACATACCAAATGAAAGATTAAAGTCTTAGCTATCAATGCTCTTTGAAAAAGAACTCGATTAAAGTTAATTATCATACATTAAAATTGAAAAGTATTTTGAAAGTACCAAAAACAAAATGGTGAAATTTCATACATTTTAGTGTTTTTAAGTTGAAAATTTTCATTTCTGTTTATTTAGTTGTTCTACAAAACATTTTCCATGCAGTTCCCTAGATTTGTGCCTTTGATAGTAACCTTGTAGGCTTTATGGTTTCTTCGTAATTATTGATTTAAAACAGCCATAAAAACTTGTGACGTTTTCATAAAATGCGCTATAGTCACCCTATTCGTTCGTACGTTCGGCTGTTGCAGTGGACTACGCACATGAAAATTTGGTAGTATGTTATTGTAAATGTTTAGCTACATTCTTAACTTTTGATTACCGCACATCTCCTGCGCCGAAAGAAAACATAACTGCGGAGATGTTTCGCGGTATCGAATATTGATCAGTCTCAGCAGAAAACACAATGAGAGACACCGAATCGGCGAATTCTGAGAGCGGAAGGGAGAGAAGTAGATAGTGGTAATAAGTCGATGTCCTTTTTATTTCATAGCACTCGCAGCTCAGCTGCGGTGCTGTTTCGATGGAGGAGTGTTGAGCTTCGCTGCTTCTGTATACGCACTTAGATTTTTTTTACAGGAGTTAGTATTTTTAGTGGATTTTTGTATTACTGACTCGGTTAAAATTCAAATGACTGTTATTCGTAAAGATTGGATAAAATCGAAAATTTTTATTTTTCATCATTACACGGGGTTAACAGAAGTTAGTCTGTAAATTTTCGTAACACATTTTCTCAACTTTGAATTTTTCACAGATTTTTTAAATTTTACCGAAGAGTTCCGCTTAAATTTGTCATTTAATCGTTATCATCAAATAATATATTGAGAACACAAGGCATTCCGATCAAATTAACCCCGGTGATCAATTTACTCCGGATCACGGTCCCAATTAAACAAACAGATCATAAGCAAGCGATAAAACGTGTTACAATTTTTTAAAAAGCACGAAATTTCCTCTATGCAGCATAAAAACACAATTTTTTTTTATTTCCCCCTCATGATTTTCAGAAATTTTGATAAAAGTAAAAAAAAAAACATGATTTGTTGCGAAATTTGTTATTTAATAAACTAATTTATAAAACATAGCTTCAAACTCACCTGGTCAAGTATTCCGCCACAAAAATCAATCGGCATGTACAAATAGGGATTCGAATCGTATACTATGTGCCCATATGGGGATCGCATAATTTCTCGAATTCCTTCTCCGTACTGATTGAACATCATTACCGGTGTTCCGCATTGGTCCGTTGCAATATAGTATTTGTGTCGGTAAACTTGTGCGTATATCAAATGGCCACGATCGTCGTATGTAAGAGACATCAATTTTCCATCACGAGGTGAGTAGATCTGGCTTACCTCATTCAGGCGTTCCTGATCGTTGTAAAAAAATTGTGTAACGTTTCCGAAATTATCCTTCCTGGTGATTAACCGATTCAAATGGTCATAATAGTAACGCACATCAAAGCGTCCCCGTTTTGTTGCTCTTATCAGCAGACCTTGTGTATTGTAATGGAAGCGTTCTTCACGGGCATTTTGAGCCACTAAACCACGAGCTTCGTATTTGTAGGGTCCTTCACCGAATTTCAATATTCGATCCGTACTACTGTACTCCATAGGAATAGTATTACCTCGGTAGGTTAATGAAAGCATGTTGCCATTATCATCATATCGGAAGCCCCATGGCTCTTGTGCTTCAACGCCTATCAACTGTCCGTCACAGTCCCAGGTGTAATTTTTTACGTTTGTGTATGTATTAACGCCTACATTGCGAGTGTATGTTCGTGTTTGAGAAATTCGACCATGTATATCGTGTGTGAATTCCATCCGAAATACCGCCATTCGATGAATCATTACCGTAATAAGAGTTTCCAGAAAACGGCCATTGATTGTACGAGCGAACGTAGCCGTACCGTCTCCGACGGTGGTTTGGTTAACAGTTGGATTGGATACTTTGAACTGTCCAATTTGAGATAAACTACCGGTTTTTTCACTATATGCCAAAATTTGATTTTGTAGATTTTGTCCCCCAATACGTCCTTGAATTGATGTCAAGCGAAAGTTGTTGTCATATTCGTAACTAAATTTGGCATTAGACAATCCTGTTTTTGCCGAAAAGTCTATCCTTTCTTCCATTAAAAGACCCCCCACGTAGTCAAAGTCCCAACGATATTCCAAATCACGTTCTGTATGAACAACTGCCGATGGCATACTGGAAGCCGTTGCATAACTAAACTCGCTACGACCATCACCATGAACAATTTCCGATACAAGATTTGCACTGTTGTAGCGATACACTATCCGTGCTCCGTCACCAGGATATATAGTCTGCAGTAGTGCACCAGAATAGGAATAGTGCTGAAGATAGGGTTTATTGCTGCCAGGCGGAGTATAAGTCAACCGTACAAATCCGATGGATGGTTGAATACTGAATGAATGTTTCGTACCACTTGGTAGAGTAATATGTCGCAGGCCCCCGTTCGTATCATAAGATAGTTTAAACTTGCGTTGACTTCCCAATGAAATTTCAGATAACAGGTTTAATTCATTGTAGGAATACGAAATAATTCCGTCTTGTTGGCTAGTTACTTCTGAAAGTAAGCCATTCATGTCGTAGTTATATTTCAGCTCTGCAGGTCCCCACTGCCATCCTTCTACTCGATTGAATCGATCATAAGTAATGTTCAAAGGATAGAACCTACTAGTCTCACCGCCTGGATAGTACGATATTGGCAGACCAGATTGGTCGTATAATATTGTCAGTATGATTTCATCATACTTGTTCAAAAAGGTTTCTCGGTTTTGCAGTTGTTCATAATCTATTCTTATCGCTCGGCTATTATTTATCCAAATTTCTCGGCTGAATCGCTGCTGTGGTATACGGTTATTTTCATTGGTCACATAGCTGTACTTTGAATACATCGAATTGATTAAGTTATCTCCCATCTTAACAGTCTGGTGAGACCACATTGGCAACATCTCAGCTTCAATTGGCATAATTTTCTCCAAGTATGGATGGGCGGCAACGGCCGCTGATTCTATGCCAATATTATCGGTGCGTGAAACCGATAGCGTACTGTTGATGTGGTTTATTTTCGCATTGGTCACTTCGGCATCCTTTACGATAATCGCGTTCTTTATCCCGCCGGTCAGTGAGAACACAGTTGATGTTGCTTGCTCCTGTGCAAAGTGAGAATTAATGCTTTCGCTTATTTGTACTCCCAAATCATCATTTTTCTCTCCCAAAACGGTTGTTATTTTGAAAGCCTCTCCACTCGGTAGGATGGCATTTGTTACACGTCCATATTCGTCATACTGATAGATGAACGTTTCACTGTTTCCGGTTCGACTAAGAAGTAAACCACTATTGCTGTCATAATCGAATTGCAGCTCGGATTTTCCTTTCCGTTCAATAATTTTTGTTAGCATACCGTTAGAAGAGATTTTCAGTTCTGATTTGTGATCCTGGGTATTCTCAATTGAGCTCACGACATTGCTGTAATCGCGTAAAAATTGTATTTTATTTCCCGAGCTATCGGTAACGGTCGATAATTTTCCGAAGCTGGTGTTCTTCGAATAGAGAAATGAATAACGTGTTTTCCCAGAAGAGAGATCCTTTGTTGCAACGTGTTGCCCGTAGCGGTTGAAGACATAAATTTCGTTTGTCGGTGTGTACGGAATTTGAAATTCCCCGTTTGTGTCATGCTGCGGCAGGTAGTGCTGCAGTGCAACGATCCGAAGAGATCCTGATAAAAGATGAAGAAAAACAAAGAATGAGTCAAACATATAACCAAATTATATCGCCCATGGCGTATGCGGTTGATTATCAAATTTAATTCCTGTACTCAATAAAATATTGCCAATCTTTTTAATCTTATATTCAAGATATCCAGGTGACAAGAAACCTGGGACCTTATCAAACCTATCAAAATATGGGCCAGGACCAACGACCTTACTTGTTTTTTGTCGTAAAATCCCAACGATATCGACTGGGATTGATCCCAGACACACTGGGCTCACGCTTACCACTAAACCACCAGCGCCAAGTTATGAGTCAAAACTGACATCATACATACATTATGTAAATGAGACAAAAACATTCTATACAAATCATTCAACATACCTTGATCCGCAATGTTAATGACACCATCTTGAGCAACTGCAATTGCTGAGATAGCTTGAAATTTGATGTTAGATGATAAAACCGTTTCGGGTTGCACTGTGGGCATGTCCTCTTTTTTGCTCTTACTGCTGCTGGCACTACCTTGATAATTTTTAAAACTACCGTAATTATTACATAAACACCCGGTCATCATCATCGTTACAGAAGGGTTCTGTGGCATTGTAGAACCAGGACTAACACCACTGCCACCATACTTTACAGGATTCATTGTAACTGGCGTAATTGTACTGTAATTATAACCATTGAGACTTTGGCTGTTGCTATTATTGGCACCGTTACACTCACATTGCCTGTAATGGAAATGTTCAGAATTATGCGGTTAACAATTAACATTGAGTCGTAGTATGCAATGTATTTGTTCAATACTTACGCTCCGTTTTCTATTCTGCCTGCAAATGAGCGCATGTTTCCTGTTGAGTCAACTACACGTATAGAATTAACCCTCCTTGAATCGGTATCAGCAATGTATAAATCGCCTGATGGCGCAAAAGCCATTGCTACCACCGTGCCAAGGACATCATCTGAATTTGTTTTATTATTTTCATCATTTCCATTGCAATGAAGAGGAACACCGGCCACCACTTTGATTTTCATATCAGCGCTTAGTTTCAACACAAGTCGATCGTCGATAAAATGGAGGGAACCGTCAAGTGGATTAAGAGCAAGTCCTGTGGGCCATTGCAGTTGGGCTCTGGTCGCAAGTAGAGCTCCGCGACAAGGAGCTGGACTCCAGTGGTTGTGATGTCCATGGTGACCTATCAGAGTATGAATTATGCCTTTTGGATCAACTGCTCTTATGTTTGTTCCATCAGCAATATACATGGTTTTATCGGCTGCTATGGCAATTCCTTTTGGATGAGATAATCGTGCTTGTTTGGCTGGACCCCCATCGCCACAATTTTCCTCATCTCCAGGTATACATCGCTGTCCGCTTCCTACCACTACATCACTGTTTGCTGTAGGATCAGGAACATTTTCTAATTGTACCACTCTTAGTATTTTATGCTTTTCTGGATCAGAAATGTACAAGTGCCCATCCGCTGGAGACACACTTAAATAATACTGGTAGGCTACCTGTGTTGTTTCCAGCTCCAGAATGGTAAAAACACTGCCGTTAGTAGTTATTCGACGCACAAGGTTAAAATCACCCACGTAAAGACTTCCGTCAGGGCCCGATGTGAGCGCTACTGGGGTTAATAGTCTAGCATGTTTAGACAGGCCATTGCAATGGTCTTTACAGTTAAGTTGCCGTTGCTGACCATCTCCCATTACTTGTTTAACAATTCGTGGATACTCTTTAAAATGTAATGTTGTTCCGTCACCCTTTTGCAATATGCCTTCATGGAAATTGTAATGATGGTGAATATCCAAGCCCCAACCGCCGATATCCGATATATCTACTTCAAAGCCTTGTAGTTTTGCTGTCTGAGTCTCCCATACAATATCTTTACAGGTAGAATGTTGATAGCCAATGGAAATCCTGGCGACTGCCGTTCCATAAACTTTCTGTTTGTACACATTTCGTTTGTTCCATGCAAAGATGTAGCTCAAGTTGGGATCCGCTTCATAGGTCTTAACGTGCAAAGATCCTTCGATTTGTACTCCAATGTGTACATGGGTGAGCGTTTCAGGTATTTGGTCGTGTGTTAATTGCATCCGCACTATGCTCTTGTAGCCTGATGCCTGCGATGTTTGATAGGTAAGGTGAAGATCCGAACCAGGAATTTGGATAGACTCTTGAACAATCTGTTGAAGATAAACAGTAAAAGCTTTACTCTTCAAATCAAGCGTATTGCATATTTTAGTGATGTAGTAGTATGATCAGTTATGGCAAAATAATTAGGGAATTGATATTTTTTTCGCTCTCATACGCTCTTAATATCACGCGTGAAATTGGAGCAAAATATCCTTTGATATTGCGAGATTATTCGCACCGTGTAAAGTTGAAGCTGAGAGTAGAATCGATGCAAAAATGATTTATTGCACCTCGTTTTCTTAGAAAGAGAAGGTATAATAATGCTATCTCATTTTTATCTTCAACGATGGCAGGCACGAAGCGACTGTTACTAGCTGATATGGAAGTTTCTGTTGCGTTCGGGGATAAAGCCAAAACCAAGGAACTCAATCTCACCACAGCTTGGTGAGTTTTGTTAACTTAATATCCCGAACTTTGCTATCACCAGCTTGCAATATAAACCGCAGTTGTTTGCTTGTAGATTTTTGTCTACGAAAATCAAGCGTGATTTTGTTTTTTGATGAGATTTGATTTTTTTATATTTTTCCAACACTGAATATGATGCATAGAATTGAGTTAATATTTTCAGAATTTGCAGACCGAGCCATGTGGCCAGATCTTCAGTACTACAGGCGTGGCATACCATACCAGAGGCGGTGGATTTGTTTAATAAATTTTCGGGTAAATACGAATACAAAAATGGGACAGACTTAGAAAGTTTGTAACTAACCGTCAGCTGTTCAATGAACACTAAGAGGAGGGCAGCCGCTGGTACGTAATAGGAATGAAGAAAAAGAAAGCAAAATCCTACAATTGATTGATTCGGCACTACCTTGCCGAAGATCGCAATTTGATGTATGTAATGCATTACTCCTGCAATACTCCTGAAAAGATATATTTTCAATCTATTGAGCAGTTATTTAACATCATTTATTTGTTTATTTGATCACCATCTTCGACTACGTCGTACAGACTCATTACTTAAAACCTAATTTAATCTAAACGCCTTATTCTAGCACTAAACACATGTTTGGTCAAAATAAAATCAAACTCGCTACAAACATCATTAAAGGAACGCAAACAAGAATTAAAACAATTATTGAATCCAAAGTTCGTTCTGTGAAATGGAATTGCAAGCAACGGGGAATTACGGAATCGTCGAGGAGGAGTATTCCATGGAATCAGTTCCAAAAGTTCAGGACAGTCCACGTTTCCTGTTATGAGGTCAAAGATAAACAGTCGTTGCAATTTGAGACGCCTGGCAGAGAGGGATTCCAAATCAATCAGCTTGCATCGGTCGGGATAACTTGGAAGATTGACTGGATCATTCCAGGGGAGCTGACGCAATGCAAACCTTATAAAACTTTTCTGAATCCTTTCAACCGCAAGGATATGCGTAACGTAAAATGGAGACCAAACCGGGGAAGCATATTCTAAAATGCTGCGAACCAGCGAGCAGAATAGCGTCTTGAGACAATAAACATCGGTGAAACCAGAAGCATGACGACGAATAAAACCAAGCACAGTATATGCTTTAGCAGTTACGATGTTTATGTGTTCGTTAAACCTTAGCTTCGAATCGATCGTAATATCTAGATCACAGATTGAAATTGCACGTTCTAGAGAATCCGGCCCCATGTAATATTGATGGTGAATAACGATGTTGCAGCGAGTGAAGGATATTATTTTGCACTTTTTGCTGTTTACGCGCATGCCGTTGTCACCGCACCAGACTATCACACGATGTATATCTTCTTGCAACGCGACACAGTCAGTGGGAGAAACAATCACACGGAAAAATTTTAGATCATCATGAACCAACATTCCAATCGTGCATGAACCAACATTCCAATCGTCCAAAATTTCATCTCGTTCCTTCATTTTCCGTCGATCTCTGTTCCGCAATCGAAGGACAATTACAAAAATTTTGTTTCCTATGTTTTGTTCAAACTACAGAGTAATAACAAAACCTATCTTAAGGGGAAGTTCACCGCCCCGAAAAAAATAATTTCGTTTTGATTTTTCAAAAATAAAAAAAAGAGGTATCAACAATCTAAAATAAATCACATTTCTTCTAATTTTTCAAAGAAAATTCACATGAAAAAAACATTTTTTATAAGTCATTATGGCGTAAAGTTGGACTCAAATCAAAAACAAATTCGGTATAAGTTGAAGGTCAGTGTAAAGTCCTAGTAGGGATGTAATAAAGCCAAAGAAGAATAGAACGTATCTGATGTTGCAAAATAGTAGTGTTAACAAATGACAATTATTGTCATTTTTCATTGCTAAAGCACTCATGACATATATTTATGACAAAATTCGAAGCAGATTTAGTTTAAATAATACAAGGAATAGTATGGGTCAGTTAGTTCTTCGTGTTAAGTAAATGGAAGTGGCCTGCCTCCTAGCCGAGACATATTTTTAATTTTATTAAATACACGTTTTGAAGGATTTTTGCCATGAACTTGGCTTTACCTTTGAGATATTTACTGTTTCATTGAAAACAGAATGCGCCAAAAAGGTCACTAAAATCGTCACCATAGGAACTTTTTATGATGACGATATCGGTGCGCTTTGCTTCCAATGAAACAGATGCTATAGACTAAGGGTTAACGACCACGGCTTAGTTTCCCAGTCAGAGTTTCAAGCATTTTGGAAACGCTTCTTCTAGGCTTTCTAATCAAAGTCAAACCGGAACCCAAAGCGGTACGATGCCAGTTGGTAGGGGAACGGAGGGTAACGCAGACTGCGGGGTTGCTAGTGTAATAGGATGCTTTGTTTATTGTTCATTAACTCTTGATTGCTTGTAATACTTATGAATATTTTAGGTGGACAAAAAGGTATATCGCTGTGAAACAACTGTAAACTCTAGAGGGAATTTATATCTGTAACTGTAACCAGATCGATTTTGTTTGCAAACCTGGTTAAATTTTCATAGGATAATTATTAAAGATAAATCGTCCAGCTCAAACCTTTGTAGAAGTATTAGGTGGGATCATCATCATCATCAACATGCCCCTCCCCTAAGGAAATGATAAATTCCCAATACATTTTAATCAAACATAAACATTCTGCTTCAGCGAATATTTTTTTGTGTTACCGAAAACATCATGTAAAAATATGCATTCATCACTGGCAGGGGTAAAATGCGCCGCCTCGTAAGTTTTATGCTTTTTGCAAAATGCTTTGTGTTTCATACAACTATGCACTATTCGCACGTTATGATTGGGGGAAGTATACATTTAGGTTGCATTTAGAACATTTATAAGGTTCCAGCTATCTGTTACTCCAGATTTACATAGCTCATAATAGCAATTTAAACGTCAGCGGATGTTGAGGAGTTACCAATTTGCAGATTTATTTGCAAAAGGTGATTTGCTCTTTTCTGTTGTTGGTCGTGATATGCTCGATTGGCTCCGCTATTTGACAGCTCAATTAGTTCCCGAGATTCTGTCTGCCAGACTATACCTAAAGCGACTATAATCATTACCATTGTTGGATTTCCTGGTATCAAAAGCACTTCTGTACAAAAATCCGTTTTATTTGCTTGGGCCAGTGAGCCCAAGTAACATTGCAAGTTTTATTGAGGTTCACAGCAGTCCACTAGTCTAAATAATGGTCTACAGAATCCTCATAAAACCCAAATTGTTACTTGGGAGTGGCTCAAAGCAGCAAAATCAGTTCTGCGAAAGTCTAGCTAAATAGCGAAGACCTAATTGGGATATCACTGCTCCAACCGAACTGATATGGTTCTCAACGCTGCATATATGAGTACCTAGAACATAAAGCTGGCCAAAATAAGAAAAATCTTTTTTTAGGTTTTCTATGTTGTTTTATGTTTGTTGTAAACTTAAATATATGCAGCACAAAGTGGAAACGGATGAAATACGTTAAATGATGTTTAAATTTTTGGGACATTGAACATTTACATAATTTAGAGCTATATGTAGATCACACCCAGATGCATATAAAACCAAATAACTGTTAATTTAGGCTGAAAATGGGAAGAAACAGGCAAAATGCTGCACTTGCGGTAGTTTACTCTAGGCAAAACTAGTTGCATTCGATTCTCCAGATTTTTTTGACGTAGGATTACATCTTTCAGCAACATATTGGGGGTGCAATTAGAAAAAAAACTAAATCGGCTGCGTTACGAAAAGTGGTCAGATTTTGACCACTTATAACTCTGTTAATAGCGTTAAAATTCTCACAATGACCGAATACCACATGACCTTGTCAAGTACCCAGAAACACTTTGAATTAAGGAAACGTTTTCTCCATGTTGCTAGAGAAAAGCAAAAAAATCTCGAACTTGTATGATTGATCGCAAAAATCTCGCGAATGGAAGATTTTAGCAAGAAATTCCTCAAATACATTTTCGCTTATTTATTATCTATTGTATAACCTTAAAAATTCCGTGCGTTTTGTGCACCAACATGGGTAATTTTATCATCAGAAAATGAGGCGTTTCCGTGATGGGAACAAGTGTCAACGTCAAATCTACGGTCGTGTCTTGGATACAACATCTTACTTATTGCTACATTATAATAGGTATCTCAAACCTCCTGAAACCAGTGACACAAAATAAGTGCGGTCCTGGGTCAGTTTTTGGCGTAGAGTTACGTCTTTCGGCAACATATTGGGTGTGCATTTTCAAAAAAACCAAAATCGACCGCGTTACGAAAAGTGGTCTGTCGCTATTGACAGACCACAGACCAAATTTCTTATCGATTGACTTGTTTAGAATTAAAATCCATCCGCTATTGGATGGATTTTAATTCTAAACAAGCCTATTGATTATAAATTTTTCTACAAATCTGTTAAAATGAACAATGGGTCCCTATTGAAAACTACACAAATGTTGCAATGGTGATCAAAATTATCACTGATTGCCTGCAAAAAGCGCTTTCCCTAACACAGATGTCAAAATCGAATTCAATCCGGTCTCGCCGAAGGGTGCTTATTCAATCACCGTGTGTGGTGGTGTCCGGTCGGTCGTTATCAGCAGCAGCAGTGCTTCCGGCGTGTGGCGTTGAACATTGTTCTCCAGTACACAACGATAGATAGGCTGCCCGCAAGCAGCGAGCTGCAGCCCACATGAGCGTCCATTCACCGAAGAAAGAGGAAGAAGCCGCACCGCTACTGAGTAGCTAATGCCAAGCGCGTAACCCTCGTTCCAAACAACATAAGCTCGTCAGTCTCATCTGTGTTAAACACCCTAATAGATCAGCATTACTCAACCAACACCACATAACGATTCTTTTCAGGACCACCATACATTATTTTTGATTAAGACTAAATTTTCATTGAACGTTCGCTCACCTTTCTGCCAGCCAAATAACACCCAAAGCTCTTTAATAATGTAACCAGCAGCCAAACGATTGTTTATTTGTTTATTTGTGTATTGAAAAATTCAACTGACAAGTTTTGTCTAAATAAATAAAACTTAAACTAACTAGTTACGGTCAACGGTACGGAAAAGGCCAAGTAACCGATGACTAAACACGTCAGCTGATACATTGAAGTCGAACATATAAAAGAAGTTGTTGAATTGCCGGCTGATTGCCCGAATTGGCTTGTGTTGTATATAATTTCGGCGCCGTGATCCCAAAAACAGAAAGTCGTGTTGACGAAGAGGCCTCTCAGGGGCATACATATTAAACTGAAACAGCAGTGTCAATGTCACCCCCTAGGCCCAATGTCACTATAGATACTATAGATTCCATAGATAAGCGGAGGAAAAGAATAATGTAGCCAAACGAACTGTCAGTTAGTGTAGCCAAACGAGCATGACGTCATCATGGTATTGTTTGAGGGAGAAATGTAAAATTATGAGCACAAAACGCTTTCCATACTCCATATTCCGATTTATTTCGCGGACAACGGAAGAAGGAAAGATAAAGCAAACCATTCCTCGAAACATTGTTGCAAAGATTTGCTTTGCGCTTCATTTTGAACTTTTACGCACGAAACAAAACAAAACTGCACAACAAAGAGCTCTAAGATTCGCAAATCGTTTCGGATCGATGTTTATAGAATTACTTGTTATTTTTCACAGTTGTTTATTAATGTCCAAAATGTCATTTTACATATTTGGTTCCTTAGTTTTGTACACGACTAACACTTGAAAAGGGCTTATGCAAAAATGATACGCATCAATAGAAAAACATATATCTCGCGAACAATTTGTTTGATCGAGATGGTGTCGTGGGCGAAGTTGCGGACAAGTATTGTACCTTTCAAGAACAAATATACACTGTAAAAAGTTATTTTGTTATTTAGAAAAAAAAAAATCAAAATTATAAAAAAAAAATTAATTACTCAAATTGCATTTTTTTTATATTTATATTGTAGATTACATAAAGTGCTACTTATTGACAATGTGCGTTTGCTGGGCAACTCACAAAAAAAAAGTTATGCATTATTTCCAAAATACTACTTACAGTTATCAAACATCTTTGAAATGGTATTATTATTAAAATACATTAAATTTACAACAAAAAAGCTTATAATGCTTAAATTGCCCAAAGTTGTTATTTTCGAGATACTCGTAGGTTAAAATTTACTTATCGCATAATTTGAGCAATTATTACCCTTTTGAGATGTTGTTCGCTAGTGTTTATATTTATAATATTCGTTAGTGTTAAAATATATAATATTTTTAACGAAAAGCCCAATTAATTTCCTTAAACTTTGCAGTTCACAGTTTTTCAATCAGACGCACAAGTCTCTATACAACAAGCGTTGAAAATCAAGCCACTGAATGTCTGGTACCTAATTGCATACTTAGGTACCATCTGATTCTTCATTGATACCTAGCCACTTGGTAAGAATATTTATTTCGGTAGCAAAAACTGATATTTAAAGAGCTACTCAAGCATATCTTCATCAGTCACTAACAGTAAGCAGTCTAAGTCGTTATCTGTGGAAAATAGAAATAGTTTGAAGGACGGTGATTCATTATTATTATTATCTCTATTTAGGAGATTTTCAGCCGCAGGCTGGTTCATCTCCGCGACGGTGATTCAGTGCTTTTTTTTTTTTATAATGCGTTTATTTTTCCAGGCTCATTTGCCGTAGCTTTGCGGAGCCGATATTCATTGTTTAGATTACAAAGTTTCTTAAAACTAACGTTAGTAAAGCGGGGGCCGATTACTCGCGGCTATCTCGAGGTTAGGGGTAACAAATTTTAACAAATGGATGGCAGGGTAGGGATTGAGAACACAAGGTTTGGAGAGCAATGTGCTTTTTATCTCGAACTAAGCGACCAACT
Organism: Ochlerotatus camptorhynchus; assembly: GCF_037179485.1. Lineage (NCBI taxonomy): Eukaryota > Metazoa > Arthropoda > Insecta > Diptera > Culicidae > Ochlerotatus > Ochlerotatus camptorhynchus. Next base: position 17,649 of record NW_027041187.1, read on the forward strand.
GATGAAAAAGACAAACATGGGGGTACACCGATGGGCAGCTAACAACTTGGGGAACACAAGATGACACTAACTACTAAATCCTCAGATCGATCCGTTTTAAAAACACATAAATTAAATTAAAATATTCGAGATCTCGGCTCGCCAAGATGTCTCTAACGGGCCGCAAAGGTTGTTTTCCTCGGGCCCTGAGGGATGCGGATAACTCGGATCTAGCAACACAATGTAAAGTGCATGACCAAAGCACGTGGTCGATATCGTGATAGCCACTACCACAAGCGCACAAATTGCTGCCTGCGAGCCCGATTCGGAAGAAATGCGAGTCTAACGAGTAGTGATTGGACATGAGCCTTGATATGACACGTATAAAGTCACGGCTCATGTTCAATCCTTTGAACCATGGCTTGTTCGACACCTGTGGGAGAATAGAATGTAACCATCTTCCCAGATCACTCTCATTCCATTTTTGTTGCCAGTTGGTGAGGACGTGCTGACGGGTAATTGAGAAAAATTCCGCAAAGGCGATTTGTCGATCAAAAATATCGCCTTCCATAGCGCCCACCTTAGCTAGTGAGTCCGCTTTCTCATTACCCGGAATTGAGCAATGAGATGGGACCCAAACTAAGTTGATAGTATAGGAGCAGTTAGATAAAGTACTCAATTTTGCTCGGATTTCGGTCAGGAAATACGAGGAGTGCTTCATTGGCCTCATTGATCGAATAGCCTCCAACGAGCTAAGGCTATCTGTAAAAATAAAATAGTGATCAGATGGTAGTGAGGCACTGCGTAGAATATGGCTGCTAGTTCCGCAACGTATACGGAACAGGGTTTTTGCAGTTGATATGAGGCGCTATGAAATTCGTTGAATACTCCAAATCTAGTGGAAGCGTTTATAGTTGACCCATCTGTGAAAAAACTCTTATTGTTACTAACATGGTGGTACTTGTTTGCAAAAATTAAGGGAACAACCATCGACCGATGGTGATCTGGTATTCCACGGATTTCTTGCAACATGGTCAGATCAAAATTTACAGAGGAACTATAAAAGTCTTGGAGGCAAACACGAGTGGAATTGAATGAAGAAGGGCCAATCTCCAGCGTCATGTACTCGTAAAAGAGACTCATGAATCTTGTTTGAGGATTTCTGTAGAGCAGCTTCTCAAAGTTTTCTATTACCAATGGGTTCATTACTTCACAACGGATAAGAAACCGGAAGGACAGTTCCGCGAAACGATCTGTCAGTGGGAGAACACCCGCGAGTACTTCGAGGCTCATCGTATGCGTCGAGTGCATACAGCCAAGCGCGATTCGGAGGCAACGGTATTGAACCCGTTGCAGCTTCAGGATATGTGTTTTCGTCGCGGATTGAAAACAGAAGTTACCGTACTTTAGAACCGACAAGATGGTTGTTCGATACAACCTGATCAGATCTTCCAGGTGTGCTCCCCACCAAGTTCCAGTAATTGTACGAAGAAAATTGATTCTTTGTTGGCATTTTTGTTTCACATACGCAATATGTTTTCCCCACGTGCTTTTGGAATCGAACCAGACACCTAAATACTTGAAAGATATACTTTGAGTGATTGTTCTACCCTTTAGCTGAAGCTGTAACTGTGCAGGATGATGCTTCCTAGAAAAAACAACCAACTCAGTTTTCTCCGGAGAGAATTCGATACCCAGCTTCATAGCCCAAGTAGACAAATTGTCTAAGGTATCTTGCAATGGTCCTTGCAGGTCCGGTGCACTTGGCCCTATAACGGACACAACTCCATCATCTGCAAGCTGCCTTAGCGTGCAATTTTCATCAAGACAACCATCAATGTCTTTTACATAAAAATTATAAAGAAGGGGGCTTAAACATGAGCCCTGGGGGAGACCCATGTAACTAATTCGTGAAGTTGTCGAGTTTCCATGAGAGAAGCTCATATATTTCTCAGACAACAAGTTGCTCAAATAGTTGTTCATAATTGGTTAAAGCCCACTATCGTGGAGTTTATCCGAAAGGACGTCGATACAAACAGAATCAAAAGCCCCCTTGTCCAAGAAAACTGAACCCATTTGCTGTTTTTGCGCATAGGCCAGTTGAATTTCAGTTGAAAGCAACGCAAGACAGTCGCTCGTTCCTTTGCCTCTCCGAAATCCAAATTGCGTATCTGAAAGTAAACCATTCGACTCGACCCATTTGTCTAGACGAAAAAGAATCATTTTCTCCAACAATTTCCGTATACAGGACAGCATCGCGATGGGACGGTACGAGTTATAATCCGACGCGGGTTTACCGGGTTTTCGAATGGCGATAACTCTTACCTGCCTCCAGTCATCCGGAACAATGTTGTGCTCCAGAAATTGATTGAATAAGTTCAACAAGCGTCTCTTCGCGACGTCTGGGAGATTTTTGAGCAAGTTAAACTTGATTCTATCCATTCCTGGAGCTGAGTTGTTACATGAAAGGAGAGCAAGTGAGAATTCCACCATCGAAAACGGGGAATCTATTTCGTTATTACCCGACGGACGATCACGAACGTTGGTTTGAACCGACACCGAATCCGGGCAAACTTTCCGCGCAAAGCTGAATATCCAACTGTCCGAGTACTCCTTGTCTTCGTTAATCGGTGATGACGCGTTTCGCATTCTCCTGCCGACATTCCAGAGTGTTCTCATGGAAGTCTCTCGCGACAAACCATCGACGAACCGACGCCAGTAACCGCGTTTTTTTGCTTTAATTAAGTCCTTAAAGGTTTTCTCGAGGTCGGTGTACCGCTCGAAATCCCCGACCTTACCGTGTTTGCGGAAGCGTTTAAACGCGGCGGACTTCTCGCTGTTTGCGTCGGTGCAATCCTTATCCCACCACGGGGTGGGAGGTCGCTTGCGGACGGAAACACCCGGAACACGTTTCGTCTGTGCTCGCAGCGCACAATCGATGATGACACGCGCGAGAAAGGAGTACTCGTCCAGCGGAGGAAGCACGTCAACCGATTGACTGGCATCAAGAACAGCGGTCGCGAATTTTCGCCTGTCAATGTTTTTCGTAAGATCGAACGCGATGTCGACCAAGCGAGTAGAAGATGAACCATTGGTAATAGAAATTTTGATTGGCAAATGGTCACTACCGTAGGGATCTTGAATTACTTTCCACGAACAATCCAACGATAGTGAACTCGAACAAAGTGAGAGGTCTAATCTGCTTATTTTTGCTGGAGGTTAGGCTACTCGTGTTGCTTCCCCGGTGTTCAGAATTGTCATTTTGAAGAAGCCGCACATGTCGTATATCAAGGTTGAGCGGTTGTCGTCGTACAGTTCCCCCCAGCCTGTACCGTGAGAGTTAAAATCTCCCAAGATCAACCGTGGCTCCGGCATAGCCGTGTAGATATCCGAGAAACTTTGACGAGAAATCGCAGTTCGCGGTGGAAGATATACTGAGGCAATACTGAGGCATTTACCTCGAATATTAACCTGACATGCAACAACTTCAATGCCTGTCATCGAAGGCAGATCGATTCTGTAGATGGAATGGAGCTTGTTGATCCCCAGAAGCACCCCTCCATACGAATCTGCCCGATCAAGGCGAATAATGTTGAAATCGTGGAAAGCAAGATCGTTGTCTGAAGAGAGCCATGTTTCACAAAGGGCAAATGCATCAGAAAGTGAATTGTTAACTAAAAATTTAAATGTGTCAAGTTTTGGCATAAGACTTCTACAGTTCCACTGAAGAACAGAGATCATATCCCCGACCTATTCGGAGAATTATCCATCAAAGGATATAATCGATGCAAGGAAGGACCACCTAGAAGCTAGTTGCTTCAAAAGATTTTTCACCATTGGCAGCACTAAATTAATAATGCTCCTCGTTGAGTCAGAGATATTGAATATACTGAAGAAGCTATCCACAATACCAGAAAACGTGAACATGGGGGCATGTTCTTGCTGAATATTCAGCTGCTTTTCTGGCCGAAAAACTGGGACATCTGGGGTTTTAGATGATCCTGCAAGTGACGGAAAGTTCTTGTCATACACGCAGAAAAAAATATTTTAAACGTAATAATATTTGACGTAAAATCAATAAGAATTTCATTTTGTTTTGGCTGCAAAAAGAAATCATTATTGTTTCAACAATCCAGTATTTTTGTTCCTCAAAACCCATGGATTGTTAAATCAAAAAGAAAATCTTTTCGAATTTACAAGAGCTTTCATGGTTTTGACGTAAGCTGTCAAATTTGGCAGCTGGGTCAACAATAAAAATATGTTTGTTTTTAAAAGAGATTTCTTGTTGATTCAATCATATTTATTTTATGAAGTCTGAAAATTCACGCAGTAGAAATAAAAATATGTTTATTGATTCAAAAATCCGGGGTGATTTGAGATTTGGGTGTAATTGCTTTTGAAAACAAACACGTCAATCACTGATTTCTTTTGAATAAAAGCTCAATCTCACAAACAAACTATACCAAATGATAGAGGAATCATTCCTCTACCGCATAGTGTTAATACTTTTCGAGATTGAGCTTTTATTCGCGAGAAATCGGTGATTGACGTATTTGTTTACAAATGCAATTACGCCCAAATCTCAAATCACTCCGGAAATAATATGGCATTTTTTTTTATGTTTTGTTATCTTTTTCACTGATCATCCTTCGGAAGGGAAGTAAAGCCGTTGGTCCCCGGTTAATTAGTTGATGGGTCGATATGTAGGGTCCAGGTGTGGGAGCTGCCTTCCTGGCGTCAGGAGCATTGGTACTCAGTACGGAAAACAAGATCGACGAAAAAAAAAATCAAGGAAAAAAACAGAAAATTGATTATATTTAGCAACTGCAGCTTGAACTGCAGCATACTTACTTACCTCAAGTCTCAAGATTTTCGGAAATTTTGCACTTATTTCCCGAAATTCACAAGTTTTGTTATTGTTTACACTTTTGTCCGGGTGAAAACGAGGGAATGGTTGGTAGTTATTTTTGCATTCATGGCCCGGGGAATGGACACAGCAAATAAATGCTAAATTAAAATGAACTATTGTTGGATTAATAATAGAATATAGTTATTTTTACAATAGTTGCAGTTGAAAAGTGGCTTATTAAAACAAAAAGAATCCTACTTTGAATTTATATGAATAAGTATTATTGAAACAACAAAATGCAATATAATTTCAACCGGAATTGTTTGTTTAAATACAACTAAAGTTTTGTTTGGTTCAATGCAAACAATTTTCTGTCCGTGTAATTACAAGGTTTAAAGCCCGGTGGAATGGGTTTCGGTGCATTTCCGTTACCTCTTGATTTTTCCAAGGTGGAAGGGTGGTCCGTACGAGTGGCCTTACGAGGCTTTTCGGTGGTGTGTTGTTTTGCTCGTTTTCTCGTATTGCCTTCAAAGACAAACGGACTACCCTCACCGCCCTCTGAGTCAGAGTCTAGATCATCAACTGGCAAAATGGAAAACGTGTTACTGTTTTTTGGTGTGGTCTGGGAAGGTGAAGCGGTATTCTTTAAGAGTTCTGCTATTGTTCTCTTGAAGCGAGCTTGCAGAGACCGCTAAATTTTGTCTCCCTGCTGTTTATACCTCGGGCAGTCAGTCAGGGTATACAGGCTCTCCTTGCAGTACACGCATTTTGGAGGAGCACCGCAAGGGCCCTCTTGATGTTGCTCGCCACACTGATCGCAGCGTGGTTTGTTCGAGCAGTAGTCCGATGTGTGACCAAGTTGTTTACATTTAGAGCAGTTCATTACCCGAGGTACAAACAGACGTACAGGCAGTCGAACCTTGCCTATAGCGACGTAGTGAGGTAACGCTGAACCCGAAAAGGTCACACGAAACGAGTTCGACAAGGAATAAGATTTTTTTGAGCCCACGATGGGTACTGACTGCATTTGAAGGCAGTCCAATATCTTCACCTTCGGCAAAGCACGTTTTTTAAAGATTCCGAAGGAATCGGGACCCAAGAAATCTTCACTAGTCAAACTCGCTTCGGTGACCACTCCTTCAATTTCTACCTCACTACTGGGTATGTAGACTCGGTATTCCAATGAAAAAAGCTCGCACGCAACAATTTGGTTAGCCTGCTTCCGGTCATCAACGGTAACGCGCAGTTTTATTTGTGTTACCTTGAAAATATCGGTAACGGCCGAAAAATGTGTTGTTAGATCCTTAGAGATCCTCGGAATATTCAAAGGTTTTTGTTTGGGCCGGAAAAAAACAACCCATGGGCCTTTCGAAGCTTCTGGGTAAGCCTTTAGGCGGGGGAGCACAGAGGTTTTCGGGGGCAATGGTGTGGGGGGTGCAGGTGGACGAGGAGGAGATGGTGGGGAAGAGGGTTGTGGGCGGTACATTTTCTTGGGATATGCTCCAGTATTTTTGCTGGAGAGCGAGTCAACTGGAACGTCCATTCCATTTCCACAACTTCCTCGAGACTTTCGTGTGAGGTGGAATTAAGAGTTTCGTCGTCTGAGATGGAAAGCGACCATCCCCCGCCTTTATCATTTTCATCCATTGCGGTTAAATATCGCCGCAATGGTGTTTTTTGTAATTTTTTTTTACAAATAATTGCAGTATATTTAAATAATATCAAAAATAGAAAAAAAAATAAAATATATATATATATATATATATATATTATATATATATATATTATATATATATATATATATATATATGTAAAAACAAGTTGATATAGTTTCACTCTACTAAAGAGTAATACATGCAAAAGAAAAAAAAAATCAAGAAAAAGAAAAAAAAAAAAATGATTATATACTATTAACAGAGTTTTGGATCACCCTAAGTAATACAAAAAAAAATAATAAAAAAAAAACAAGAAAAAAAATCAAGCGAAAAAAAAATTGGATTTTTTGGATCACCTTAATTAAACACCAGTCTAATATTGAACCAGGGAAACAAGGGAGGTGCTATACTGGCGAGAACAAAACAAACGACACGATTAATACCTATTGCACTGAGGCAGCAGCAGACTGGAGAGATGTAATTGTTTGATCCAACTGCTGCAGAGTCAATAACCTCGATGCTGGTGTGCCTCGGTCGACTCGGTAGGCAATATGACGCTCTTTCGTTGTTGCTATCGATGGGGTGATGTACCGATAGTGGTGATGATTTTGCTGATGATGTTGCGATGATGCTGGGTTAAAGCTGGACCGTAATGAAAGCACTCGGCATATCATTAACGGCTTCCTCACTCGCGCACTAGTTGTTTAAACACTATGCCAAATAACTTTGACGAGAAAAAACCCTCGCGTGGGGAAAAACTCGAAACTCAAATGATAGTGTCGTACAACGAGACCGATGCGACTTGACCGGCTCAGTGTGCGAGACGGAATGTGATTCAGTGCTGTTATACAAAGTTATACAAAGTTATACAAAGTTTCTTTTCTGTTAAGGTAAGCTCGTTATTCAATATAAATTTGATACGAACATAAGTTAAATGTATATACAAAAATAAGTATATTTATATTTTTACGTTTTTTTTCAGCGTTCACCAGTACAAAGATATGGATAACCGATTTGTTATGACCCAATGTATTCAACCGATAAAAAAATGATGATGTAAGGTGTATAAAAAAGGATCTGTGAATTCTTTCAGAAAATACCAAACAGAACTTGAACACGATTGGATATTCCGGAGATACAATGAATTCCAATTTACGCATCTGCGGATCTTGCCGTCGAGAAGTTGAAAGACGGGCTAGAAGAGGTGAAAATTAAATCATCGCTGAAAACTCGGAAAATGTTGTTGGAAGGGTTTTGCCTGAAGTACCCAGCCTGTCAACGATACCATCAACAATACCAGTGGCCACAACTGCAACAACTGATGATGAATTTTCGCGATCTGTTAACATCGAAATATTCAACCGAGGAATTGCTGGGATTCAAGTTTCCCCGATTGATGCAAAGAAGTCAAACAACGTTTACTATCCTGAACATAAAATTAAGGAAATCAACCAAGGAGTGAGGAAGCATCTTTTCCAACTAGGACCGCAGGAGGACCAAACAAGTTCAACACAGGATTTTGAAGAAATAAATCTTCAATTGAAAGAAAAATTTGGCAGACAAGATACATCAAGGAGTGAAAAACTACAGACTTTAACTGTGTTGCCCAAGTTGCCAAAAAATAATGGATGAATTTAACACCACAAGGTACTTCGCAACAGCAGCTAAAGAATTATTTGAAACTGATGGAGCACATTCAGCATTTCACAAAAGATCGGGCCATGGCTTAAATGATGCAACGAAGGAACTTGTTGTTCAATTTTTTGAGGACGATGAAACAAGTCGGGTGATGCCTGGCCAGAGAGACTAGGTGTCAATGAAAAACGATGGAAAACGGAAAGCAATACAGAAAAGGTTATTGATGACGACACTTAAAGAAGCATACAAAAGATTTAAGGAAATTAATAGTGAGGTAAAAATAGGAATTTCTTCATTCGCGAAACTTCGTCCTAAATACTGCAAACTTTTAACCAGTTCGGGATCGCACAATGTTTGCGTTTGTACAAATCATGAAATTTTTTTATCTTATAACACATAGTTTAAAAAAGTACAATATTTTGTATGACTTAAAGTCCTTGACTGATAGTTTAATTTGTGAAAGAAAAACAGCATATTGTTATCTTAGATGTTGTGAGGATTGTCCAGACATTTCGTCGATTGAGGATTTTTTAACACAGCAATTAGAAGAAAAAATGATTGATCAACTGTCATTCGAACAGTGGGTAACTACTGATAGATGTGATATACAAACTATTGTTAAAGAGCCTGAAGATTATATTTCATATTTTTGTGAAAAATTACTCAAATTGAACCGCACGATTTCATTAAAACAGAACAATCTAAATTCTTAAAAACAACGAAAAACAATTTGCAAGTAGGGAAATTTTTAATCATTTGTGATTTTTCTGAAAATAACTCCTTTTTACTGCAGGATGAAGTACAATCTCATCATTGAAATTTACAACAAGCTACTATCCATCCATTCGTTGTATACTATAAAGAAAACTCACAAGTGCTTCATTTTAGTTTCATTATTATCTCAAAAGAATTGACACATGATGCAGTAGCTGTTAACCTGTTTATTTCCAAAATGATTACTTTTTTACGTACAGATCAGAGAAAAATAGTGAAGAAAATTTATTTTATGTCTGACGGAGCTGCTTCACAGTACAATAACCTTAAGATTCTTTCAAGTCTCTGCAAGTTCAAGTCAATGTATGAAATTGAAACTGAATGGCATTTATTTGCGACATCCCATGGCAAAGGATCGTGTGATGGTATTGGAGGTACGATAAAGCGCATGGCTACACGAGCCAGTTTAGCCAGAGAACGTGAACATTCAATTAAAAATGCCAAAGAATTATATAACTGGGCAAATAATTGAAAGGAGGAGAAGTTGACGAGTTTATCATTTGTTTTTGTAACATCAGAAGAATATAAAACTATGGCGGCAGAGCTTAATGAACAATATTGTGAAGCAAAAACAATTCAAGGAACGCAAAAATTTCACTCATTTATTCCTATATCTGAAAATTAAATTAAACCAATATTCTTCTCAAACTGTTCAGATCATGATGTAAAGGTTTTTAATTTGTTTAAATAGACGTATTAAGTATAAATGTAATTATATAATTTGAACTAAATAAATACCTAAGAACGCTATTTTATTTAATACATTTATATTTATGAAATGAATGCCATAATTTGCAAATGGTATTACAAATATCGGATACTCGATTTGTCGTCGAATCGACGATCGAACGCATTGTTTACAAAAGCAGATAAGTCTTTTGAAAAAGTTACCTAGGTGGGGTTGTTGCGACATATTGAAAAATAAGGTTTATTGTCAAAACTAGTTATGCTACGAACCGCAATATGAGCAAAAAACTAAAAAAAATCTGAGGTGGGTGGTCTTGGACAATTCTGGAGATGGCCTGTCCGCTTTGCCCGTTCGTACTGTGTAGCTACGGCACTAACAATGACCCTAAAAGGCTGTCAAACACTTCTTATGGTTGTTTTCTATTCCACTAACTAGTATCTTACTCATAATTAATTATATTCTCACTCATGCGTCTGATTGAAAAACTGTGAGCTGCAAAGTTCAAGAAAATTGATTGGGCTTTTTGTTAAAAATATTTTCAAGATTAAACACTCACGACAAACATCTCAAAAGGGTAATAATTGCTCAAATTATGCGATAAGTGAATTTTAACCAACGTGTATCTCGAAAATAACAACTTTGGGCAATTTAAGCATTATGAGCTTTTTTGTTGTAAATTTAATGTGTTATAATAATAACACCATTTCAAAGATACTTGATAACTGTAAGTAGTATTTTGGAAATAATTCATAACTTTTTTGTTTATGAGTTGCCCAGCAAACGCACATTGTCAATAAGTAGCACTTTATGTAAACATCAATATAAAAATAAAAAAATATGCTATTTGAGTAATTAAATTATTTTTTATAATTTTGATTTTTTTTTTGTGTATAACAAAATAATTTTTTACAGTGTATATTTTTTCTTGAAAGGCACAATACTTGTCCGCAACTTCACCCAAGACAGCATCTCGATCAAACAAATCGTTCGCGAGATATATGTTTTTCTATTGATGCGTATCATTTTTGCATAAGCCCTTTTCAAGTGTTAACTTTCGTCGTGAATGGGCAATATGGTGAAAATTATATAATTATAACACTTCGGAAATTTCGAAATATAAATGTGCTAATTAGCTGGCAATTTTAAACCAGCCCGTAAATTTCCACAAGCTTTTCCAATAATTTGATATTAACGTACACGCAAAATTCAGCATATTTGTAGTTCTGTGTCAAAATTTCAGCTCAATTGATCATAACAAAACATAATTGCAGCATGCCAAAGTTGGTTAGTTTGTACGAAAATATTTCCAGCGAACTTAGATTGAGCGACCGTCCGTCTCACCTCTAATGGTTCGATTCCCGTCCTCGTACGGTGGCAAGTTCGTTGGGTCACGCCAGTTGAGAAAAGAAAAGCATATCTCACAAACTTGCGTGAACGGATCCAATTCTAGTGATCCAGCTAGCATGGAAAGGGCACCAAAAAACTAAACTTGACTACAATAAGGATCGCACAAGCGAGCAGTAGAGTGACCTGAGGCATAGCGGGTCACGGAACTCGTCGGAAATTTTTAAAATAAAGCCCAATTGTCGATTAGCTCTGAAGATGATGTCATTGTAATGGATTCTGAAAGTGAGTCTGCAGTCCAAGGTACACCGAGATCCTTTATGTGCTCTACAGTGTCCGTAGAGAACATAGTCAAACATGATCGGTGATAGGAAATAATTTTACATTTTTCGATGCTTAGACTCATCAAATTTCTTGAGCACCAGTCAGCAAAAATAACTAACAGATCCCAACAGTCTGAGAGACTTACAATAATTTTGTATGTTGTCAAATGTGTAACAGTTTTGAAGTGATACATAAAAATTCACGCAATGACCGAATACCACATGACCTTGTCAATCAACCAGAAAGACTTCGAATTATGGTATGGTTTTCTTCAGGATACTAGAAAAATGCAAAAAATAAATAATTTAGCAAGAAATTCTTTCAATCAATTTTTGATTTTTTTGCGCTCTATTGAATAAACCAAAAATTCCGTGCGTCATCAGAAAACGAGGCGTTTCCGTGATGGGAAAAAGTGGTTTCCCTAGCACAGTCGCCGAATATTGATAATGAGCACGTAATCCTACGTTTAATCTACGGTTGTGTCTTGCATACAACCTCTTACTTTTTCTCACTGTAAAAATAAGCTAATTCTCACTGGGCGTAAAATAAACTAATCACAAACCGTTAAAAGCTTATCCTTTTAAAACGGAGTAACTTTTTCCTAGATCGTAAGTATATTGGAAGCATATCCACGGTGCTAGAGGTTTTGGCCCAGCTACCGCATTCATATTCATATTCAATTCATAGACCATAAATCCCATATAAATATAACTCTATATCGGGTTTGTGAGCTTGGAGTTGTAGAGATTTGAAATCAATTTTTATGAGTAATTGTGAATTGAAGTAATTTACAAGCAAATCACTTACCTGTGTTTCTGCGAAAATTACGCTTTTTCCTGGTATTGACCCAACGCCGTTCGGCATCCAAGTACTCGTCAGTTGAGGCTTTAGTAATTCGTGATCATGTTCGAGACATATTGCCACAGGTGAAGGGTTATCTTCGAGGAAGCGATACTGAGATGTGCTTAGAAAACTATAGGCAGGATTTGCCGGAATGGATCTGTTATGGATAGTAAAAAAAAAGTTTATTAAAATAATACACATTAGTCTGATTATTTAGCTGTATGCTTTAAAATTACTCTTATTGGAAAGAGGGGCATATTGAACAGGTGGGCATAATAACTTTAGCCTTAAGTTTTTAATTGTTCAAAACAGCTTAATTGGTAGTATGCTCAATATCAATATGCCCCATTTGTTCACCCTCCTACCCCTGACGGGAAGGGTCAGCTAAAATAACACTTTTTTTATCGATTATTTTTTCAACCTGCAGCAATGTGTTTAAATATTTCAAACACTTTCGCAAACTGCTTATAATCTGTTATTAAACTTTTAAGGGTATTTTTCTTATACTGTGACATGCCCTTAACCGTTGGGTTAAGAACGTTTCAAATTTAAATCAGTTAGCAAAAAAAAAATTGCAGTTATTTATGTTTATTTAATATGATTGTGTACTGTACATCGGAATTTGATGATTTGCCATAAAAATATGATTCGCAAAATTTGTGCAACCTAAAAAAGGGTTAGATATGTCATTGTGCCCAATACCGCACACTTGAAGAGTGACACTTAGAATCATACCTATATTAAACAATCAGGGCACATTATGAATAGAATTTCTGTTTTTAACGTTGCCAGGAGCCATGTTCAATTAATTCCGAATGCAAAACATATGTTTTATTAAGCCATTTTACTGCTGCAACCAAACTACGGTATTAGCGATGACAACATATCAAGAAGACAGGCAACTTTGCCTGAATCCAAGCGACAGACACAGTAGCGCTGCGCTCGAGCGATGGTGGAAGCATCGCATAGAAAAATTAGAAAATACAAAAACCTTTCTTCTGAGGATGGAACCTTTGCTATCCAATTATATAGGAGCATTTACCTTTAAGCGGCAGATGACGCGATTGTGCCTGCCTCATACCGATTGTTAGAGAAAATGTAAGAGTTGCCAGTCTTCTTGATATGTTGTCTTCGGTATTAGGCACTGTTCGATCGCACCATCGACGACGGGCTCTACTGCATTTGAATGTGCAAAGCAAACAGCTATGAATGCCCGGCCAGATGGTAGCAAAGCCCGCCATACTGTAAGACCAATAACTACCGTTTCGCTCCCCATTACCGTGGTATTGTTTATGTATGTTATTTAATATTATTGTTTACATTTTGTAATGGTTGTTTTGTAATTGAAATTAATTGTACTGTGTTAGCTTTTAAGGAAGAAATTCAATATATAGATTTAAGTGTTCGTACTACCTTTGAGCAGGCAGGATGCCTCTCGGAGGTAATAAAAAGTTATATTATAGTGCCACCAAGTGAAGTTTGTAGTTTATTGTGTGTTCTGAAACGACATCCTCCACTACCTTGAAAACATCACAAAACACAACATAGGGCCGCATCCTGGCCGAAACAGGCAGCGAAAAGTACGGCGGTGCTCTAAATCCGTGGTTTCAATATTTAGTTTTCTACGTGTGTGCAACCAGTTGTCAAACTTGTTATGCATTAGTAAAGATGACTCGTTATACTACCATTTGCGATAACTATTTAGAAAAAAAAATCAATATACGGTGCTGTTCGATATAATAGCAGCACATGCCGATTTTCATACAAAATGGTCAACTTTGACATGATGTAACACACATGATGATGGAATTTTTTTTACCATATCGTAGATAACTTTCTTAAGCACGCCGTCGGGAATTGGCAATATGGTTGAAAATTATAAAATTATAACACTTCGGAAATTTCGAATTATAAATGTGCTAATTAGTTGGCCATTTTCAACCAGCCCGTCAATTTCCGACAAGCGCTTCCAATAATTTGATAGGGGAAATGGCTATGGATGTAAGATTGGGCCCATCGCTAAAAATCGGCTATATATCAATTTTATCTAGATGAACGCGTCATTTGGTACTAATGGATATTTTTGGTCGCTATTGAAAGTTTAGTCGAATGGTGAATTTATAAATGGGCCCAAATTAGGGGCATTTAGGCCGACATTGCATCCATTTCCCCTATACGTACATGCAAAATTCAGCATATTTGTAGTTCTGAGTCGAAATTTCAGCTCAATTGATCACAACAAAACATAGTTGCAACATGCCAAAGTTGGCTAGTTTGTATGAAAATTTGCCTATTGTGATAATTTAAAGGCCACCACTGTATACCGTAAGACGTGGTGACATTGGGCCTATGGGCGTGACATTGGGCCTAGGGGGTGACATTGGGCCAAAATTGAAAAATGTTTATTGATGCAAATATCTTGAATATACAGACAATGATGACTAGAATATGTTTCTTGAACTCCTGGAGTAAATTGTAGATAACATGAACCAGTTATTTTATTGGAATAGTGATGTAACGTTAAGTGTCATAAATAATAGCAAAAACACGTTTATAAAAATGTTCACAGGCAAACAAAAGTTTTAACACAGTTTTATATGGATAGACGAGAGTTACATGTTATCTTTAGCCATACATACAAAGTAAATTGTGATCATAACCAAGTGTACTCCTTATAGCTACATTTCATTAACGTACACGCAAAATTCAGCATATTTGTAGTTGTGCGTCAACATTTCAGCTCAATTGATCATAACAAAACATAGTTGCAACATGCCAAAGTTGGTTAGTTTGTATGAAAATCGGCCAATTGTGCTTATTTACAGGCCACCGCTGTTTTTGTATAATTAGTTGATATCCTTAAGATTTGCGAATATTCCCCTTTTTTCCACGTAGTGGAGAAAAAGCTAATGAAAATGAAATATTTACTCGCTATAATTACAATGAAAGTTAGTAAGAGCTCACTTGATAGCTAATCTTGATTGGTCATCTTCGTCGTTTATTTGCATTTGTACAGGTGGAAGTACTACTATCTGAAAGTGAAAAAAATATTCCTTTATACTTTGTATGTCCTATGAAATAAAAAAAAAGCGAGTTTCGTTACCTGATTCCATGGGACAAAAACAGTACGTGTAAGTGGACGGAAAGGAGACCTTTGAAACTGTAATGTCACTGCTCCTCCACCGTTGACTAGTACATCGAACCTGTTGGTAGCAAAGAAAAATGATTTTAAATTGCTTATTCTATCAATATTGATTCTAGCTTAAATTCGAGTCAGCCCGTGAAATTAATGCCATAATTTTATCATTATTATATACGTATTATCATTATCACTAAATTGATCCTAATACCCTGGACAGACTATGGCTTATATCATGTAATATAGGCTGTCTTGCAATGAGCACTCATACATCTAGTTTTCACTGGAAATCCTATGTATGAGTGCTCATTTCAAGACAGCCTATATTACATGATATAAGCCATAGTCTGTCCAGGGTATAAGATCTAAAACTTCATTCTTGTTGAGCATGTTTTAGATTGGACACACTTATAAGAAAAATCGGTATTCATTAAGGTATATAGCAAGAGTTTATTATCATGACTACTACGGCAGTTTTTCTGGAACAGCTGCAAACTACGCTCGAAAAAGTTCTAACATAACAGGAATAAGGATCATCTAGGGGCGCCCCTTTATCAGTCAAAATTGGATTCCATAGTAACAAAATCAAGGAATGACACCGATAATGACCATGCATCCGAACCCTAGTCTTAACCACTTCAACCTAGGAAACAACATTTATGTCATAGATTAGGAATCACATTCATCTAACTATTTTTTTTTCCTTGTTTCAAGATCATTCTCGATGGACAAAGCCGAGTCTTGTCACTATCAACAAGATACATAAAACCAGTCGAACAACCAAATCAACTATCAACAAGGCATAAAAAGTAACAAGGACTAAGATGTGTTCCTTTGATTACTGAAAAATCCTGTTCCACTTATTTGAAGTAGTCAGGAATCGAAAGTAGATCTTACATCCCATAACGTGATCTACCCACGTTACGGGGGATTTACTAGGAAACAACAAACCTGGGAAACTAGCGTCTGACCATAACTCATACCGTCCGATTACTATGCTTTCGTGCATTAGGAAAATGTTGGAGAAAATGATCCTTCCCAAAATCGATCACTGGGTCGAATCAAATAACTTATAAGTTATGGAAAAAATGCTGTGATGTGTGCGCGTAGATACATCCGCGTAATAAACCGATTGAATAAGTAAATCCGTTGCGAACGAAATATCTGAATTATGTAAGTTACGAAAACCGCGCGAATTCCGAAAGCCGCGTGAGACAACCGAAGCAAGAAAAAAAAAGGCTTACTATCATTTAAAGAGTGCCACCAAAATAAATGTGATAGCCTATGTTGGCAAGTTGATTAATTTTGGTTTCCTCCCTAGATATTCTACTTATTTTACTGTTGAGCTTTGTTTCGATTTATTTATTTTATCACATGTATCAATCATTTCAAGATTTCGCGACCGTACCGAACAAGTTCTATACTACAGAAGCTCAAAAAAAAAAAAACTTTTGGTGAGCTATACCGCATTGCGAATCACTTCTGCGTAAGCTCGTAGGTGCGTTGATTCCGACAGCCGCGAAAAGTTAAACATGCATCAATACCACATAAGGAAAGATGGATTTTACGTAGGGTTTAGTTCATAGATTAACATTGACTGCTGTTTAAAAATGTAAGTACCGTAAAACGGGGTATTTTGATAATGCGGGTAACTTTGATATTATAATGTAAAGATTAAATTTACTCGTTGTGCTTTTTCCAAATTAGAAACATTGGTTCCATATTGTAGCTTAGGGTATTTCCGTTGATATCGTATATAGTTTTTATATAGTATGTGTTACATATTTTACAAACATGTTAAAAAACAATTTTCGTATTTTTCGCCTGTTTGAAAAAGCACTCAAACCATCACTTATGACATGAATTTCCGATATAGCCATCACAAATTCAATGTTGTAATATTATTGCCTATGGTGTTTTCTGATTATATACTTATTCAAAGTTTCATATTTAAAGAACTAAAATGTTTGAGTTTCACGTATTTTTTTTCTACATTCATTGAGCATTATTAAAGTAACCCCAAATCAAAATACTGATGTTCGGTAACAAAACTAAAAAATAGTGCAAATGCTTTAATTCCCGTTAAACAAATTACGTACGAAATAACTCTTGGATTCTCAGCACTTGTTTTAAAAACATAAAATTTGAAAAATATTCATTGCTGCAAAAAATATTTAGAATATACTTTAAAAAATAATCAATGTTATCCCGTTTTACGGTACTTGAATACTAAGAAATAAGTTAACTCAAATGCTTTAACCGCATATATAAGAGATTTCGCGTATTGAGAGAATAATATAGTAATCGAGTACAACAAAATCAGGGGAATATAATACCTCCAAAAGTTTAAAAGTTATTAATTGTCACATACCCCCACTTTTACTTATTTCCTACACTATTCCTTTCCTTGTTAATCTGCTTAATGCTATTGGTCTGCTTGCGTTTTCTTTATTAAAGTTCAAGACTAAATAAGAAGATTTATTCTACAACTTTAAAGGTTAGTTGCCTCCCTAAGGGAACACCCCGCATCGTAATTCTTTCGTTAATCTACTTAATGTCATTAGACTTTCTGAAGTTTCTTATTTAAGTTTTTTTCAATGAATATGATATCTCATTAGTCTTATTTAATAAATTATTAAAAGCTCCAATTCACTTAATCAATCATAACCCATGCTTTATTAGGTACCTGCATTTGTGCTTGTAATCTAAAATTAAACGTGTTTCAAGTACTTTTGATTTTGGCCTATACCTATTTATTATATCTTAGTTCGACCCAGGTAACACCTTCATGTTACTAAAATGCTTTATTTTGATGTTAGTTTCCTAGCTGATTTTTAAATTCTATAGGGTATATGCTCCAACTATGCTCACACGCTTCCACTATGTCGCACTACAAAAATACGTATGGGTATGTTACAATAGAAGCACGCCACAGTGGAAATCCCGAGCCATAGTTCAAACACTTATCCCAAATCAAAATGAAGCACATATAAAATTAGTTACAATACCATGTACAAAAATGATGTTTAACATTGTTTCCTGCGTAATACTTCAATGAAAACAACAATGAAAGCTTGTCACGCAAATAGAAGGAACACCGTTGGGATTTTTCTGAAACATAATAATAGTATAATTCCCTTGCAAACCCAAATAAATCTACCTACGTAAAAATAAATAAAATAAGAGTGATTTGCGGCAAAACCCGCCAGTATCACACCCAACGTCAGTGCCTATACGTAAGCGTACTACGACGCGGCTCTCAATCAAAGGAGTTACAAGTGTGATACTATCACTGCTAGACTAGATCTTTGGTTTTCTCATGCAGTGGTTCATCAGAGAGGGGAAGCTTAGTAATCCCCATTGCCTGCCCATGACGCCATTCTATCGCGGCATGAGCCAGCAACACCGGCCATAAACCTACAGTCTCCAACACTCTACTATAAAGCATGAAATTAAGCCCGCCCACCAACAGCAAGGTGCAAAAACTAGGGGAGGGGGGTCGAATCAAATAACTTGCTATCAAATACACAGTTTGGGTTACGCAAGAGGAAACAAAAGATTGTCTAGCGCTTTTTTCCACAGATATTCAACTGGCTTCAGTATTCTTGGACATTAAGGGGGCTATTGATTTAGTTTCCATTGAAATTCTGTCAGACAATCTGCACAGATAACCTTCAGGCTAAAAATCTATATAATAGAGATTAAAAAAAAAAATCTGCACAGGTGTGGACTTTCTGGAATTTTAAATAATTTCTTGTACAATTTGTGGTCTACCAGAATTAGTTACATGGGCCTGCCCCAAGGTTAATGTCTCAGCCCTCTTTATAACTTTTATGTCAAAGATATTGACAACTGTTTGGCAGAACAATGCACGCTAAGGCAACTTACAGATGACGGTGTGGTTTATGTAAGGGGTGCACATGCCGGGGACTTGCAAGGTCCATTGCAAAGTTCCTTAAATATGGATCGAATTCTCGCCTCAGAAAACTGAACTAGTAGTGTTTTCTCGAAAGCGGTACCCAGCCCAAATGCAGCTTACTCTTTTGGGCAGAAACATTACTCAATCATTGTCTTTAAAGTACCTTGGAGTGTGCTTTGATTCAAAGAGCACTTGGAATACCCATAATACGTATTTGAAGCAAAAATATCATCAGAAGATCAACTTTCTCCGTTCAATTCGCGGCACATGGTGGGGTGCTACTCCGGGAGACCTCATAACGCTTTATAAAACAACAATTCTCTCTGTTCTAAAGTAGGGCTCATTCTGCTTTCTCTCGGCAAGAAAAAGTCACCTAATAAAATTAGAACGAATTCAATATCGTTGTCTGCGTATTGCTCTCGGCTGTATGCACTCAACGCATAACATGAGTCCACATCCCTGGCAAGACTAGTACTCGCAGAAGCCGCCACCGATGGTGGTGGTGGTGTTAGTGTTGACAACACGTTTTTAAGCTACATTCATGTGTGCCGCATGGTTATATCGCGTTAAAAGTTTTTAATGGTGTAGTAATGCTGCTATCACATCCAATTATAATGCACTTCATTTTCAGGCAACGATAATTCCTGTTAAACACAGTAAAAGCGCCTTTATCACAACAAAGATTATAAAAAATCCTTCCCGCCACTAGCGAAAAACATTCCTAACAACGGGCCGTATGAATAAAAATAGTTTACTTTACTTTCCCGTGCTTTTCTTACGGGGAAAGTAAAGTAAACGCTTTTATTCATACGACCAGAGCTTGCTTGTGAATATTTGCAGCAGCTGTCAAATATTGACGTAAAATCGAACCAGAGAACCAGGATTATTCGGTTTCACACAAAGTATATGGGAATGACATTTGTGTCATAGATGTGCATGAGTCTCGAGGTTCTGACAAGAGTAACACCTCTCCAGAACCGTTTCTGGGAACTCTGTCTTTCGCAGCATAGTAATCAAATGCGGAGTGACGAACACACTTAAGGCCCACACACATTAGATCCGGATCAGACACGTTGCGGCAAAGTGACAGCTAAATCTGTCAAATTCACGTCAACGCAACGCAAACGGATCTAATATGGGTGGCCCTTTATAATTACAAATTTTGAGGAAATTCTTGGGCTGAACACACAATCTCGATTTATGAGAATCTACCATCACTACATATCGTGGGATGTGTCTTCCTTGTTATACTCTAGACCGTGCTCACTTCAACAAACGCAGTTCCTCAATTGAATATGATCTGACCATGAAACAAGCAATTCATGGGATTCCCGATCAACTTCGACTTATTATTATCCCGCGTATTTTTACTGAAAAGTATAAACACGTAAATTGCGTGAAAAGATATTTTACAGACGGATCCCGTCTCAGTGGATCCACTGGCTTCGGTGTCTCAAGCGCCTTCCGCAAACTTCAGGAACCTTGTTTCGTTTTTGTTGCTGAGCTGGCAGTATCAACTTTGCATTGGGGCTGATTTCCAACATGCCCACAGATCATTATTCGGTCGATGAAAACAAGTTGGCACTCATCTTATTTCCTTTCAAAGGTAAGGGAACAGATGAGTTTGCTGGTCGAAATATCATTTATGATTGCCTTTGTATGGGTCTCCTCACATTGTTCAATCCCAGGCAATGAGAAGGCGGACCCTCTAGCAAAGGTGGGCGCGCAGGAATTTTGCCATTTAGTGCGTCAAAGTACCTTTTTGATCACGTAGTTTGGCAATGTACGGATAATGACGCCGCCAGAGAGCGGCTTTTGAATATTATCGGTGCAGTTGAAAACCTTAAAACACCACACGCGACAATCGATTTACTATAGTTCTGTACGTTAAACATAGGGTCGGGCATAGTGCGCTGCACACTCATCCAGGATTTAGGTGTACACAGAAAAAAAGTTGTTGAATATTACATCCAAACTGCTGCAACCAGGTCAATCCATCGGTTGTGTAATATAACGTTGTACGATGTACATCGATTTTGCGAACAAAATTACATCCATTGATGTAATATTGTATCTGCTTTTTGCAATTACATCATTATTTCATAACAGCGCCGGTGGTGTAGCCAGCAGGCCTGGGTTCAATCCCAGTCGGCGCCACCGGGATGTTCTGAGGCATAACATTTCTGATCACGCCTTCCTTCGGATGGGAAGTAAAGCCGTTGGTCCCCGGTTCATGAGTTGATGGGTCGATAGGTAGGGTCCAGGTGTGGGAGCTGCCTTCCTGGCACGTCGGTAGCATTGGTGCTCAGCACGGAAAACAAGATCGATGGAAAAAACAAACCAAAGGAAAAAAAAATCATTATTTCATGCATCAGCTTGAATTACATTGATCGATATTACATTTTGTTTTGCTGTGCACGGTAATTATTTTTATTGACTCTCGGTTTGTAAAGCAAAATTATAGCTGAAACATCAGTTCAGACCTGATTTGAAACCGACTTTCGGTATTTATTAACTGAATATCAGTTAAATTGCCAAAAGAATACTGTGTACTGTAAATCTTTTTACGGATTAAACGGTAAAGTACACGGACAGAAAATTGTTTGCATTGAACCAAAAAAAAAACTTTAATTGTATTTAAGCAAACAATTCCGGTTGAAATTATATTGCATTTTGTTGTTTCAATAATACTTATTCATATAAATTCAAAACAGGATTCTTTTTGTTTTAATCAGCCACTTGGCAACTGCAACTATTGTAAAAATAACAATATTCTATTATTAAGCCAACAATAGTTAATTTTAATTTAGCATTTATTTGCTGTGTTCATTTTCTGGGTCATGAAAGCAAAAAAAAAATCGATTCCCTCGTTTTCACCCGGACAAAAATGTAAACAATAACAATACTTCCGCGTTCCACGTAAGTATTGTTTTTAATTGTGAATTTCGGGAAATAAGTGCAAGATTTTCGAAAATCTTGAGACTTGAGGTAAGTAAGTATGCTGCAATTCGAGCTGCAGTTGATAAATATAATCAATGTTTCTGACGAGTACCAATGCTCCCGACGCCAGAAAGGCAGCTCCCACATCTGCACCCTACATATCGACCCATCAACTCATGAACCGGGGCTTTTATTTTATGCCTCAGAAATTCAATTGCAATTTCTGCAATTTTGTTTCAAAAAGAAAACGAAACATTAAAAAAAATTTCCAGACTATTTTTGCATCAATAAACATATTTTTATTGCTACTGCGTGAATTGTCAGACTTTATAAAATAAATTTGATTGAATCAACAAGAAATCTCTTTTAAAAACAAACATATTTTAGCATATTTTACAGCTTACGTCAAAACCATGAAAGCTCTTGTAAATTTTAACAGATTTCCTTTTTGATTTAACAATCCATGGGTTTTTAGAAACACAAATACTGGATTGTTGAAACATTCTTTTTGCTGCCAAAACAAAATGAAATTCTTATTGATTTTACGTCAAATAATATTACTTTTAAAATATTTTTTTCTGCGTGTAGTATGTTTATTGAATTGTTCTAATTTTCTGTACAAAGGATTACCGAAGAAACATATAGTACTAGCGGAGTGTGCCCGGTCTTGCTCGGAATTCAATATTAGCTTGAGTTTATGCGCCGATTCAAAAAAGCATGCTATATTGTACGTAGCCCCCTCTCTTTTTCAATGGGGTACCCCCTATGATCATCTCTGTCAGACAGACAGACAGACAGACAGAAATTAATTTTTATATACAGGGTGCAAATAATTTAAGGGGCGATAGAAGATCATATTTGAAGTAAAAAATTGCTCTACGCATATGATCAAACCTCAAAGATAACTGAGTTTTTTTTTGTTTTTTTTTTTCTGTTTTGGTCTATGCTTGCCATAAATTGGCTCTAACTCGACAACTATGCCATTTAGCACAACAATCTTGCCGATATTGGACAACTTGGTAAATTTTCTACTTAATAGTGTCATTTCTACTTTAAGTTAGCTGCGTTTAGACACATTTTAGGGATAAACGAGTCGAAAACTTGTGTTTTCCTACGGGGTTTCCCTTATTATTTCAAAAAATACGTAATAAAGTGTTGTTTTGTCTAACCAAAAAATGGCTCTCAATGCGCTCTACAACCATAAAGGTAACTCTAAGACTAGTAGGTCCCGAAGAAACGTGCTCAACTTTTTGGCTCAGCTCTGGTACTATCTTCGGTCTCAAGCTAATTGATGCACCTCTCGAAACATAGGAAAATCCACGGACCCCTCATTTCATCTGTCAAACTTTCATAGCGAATCAAAACAAACATAGTGTAGTACTAGAATTTCGACTAGAATGGGGTACGTTAATCGATTTGCTTGCGACCAATAAGCTAGACAAGTAGTGAGCCAATTTTAAGTCGTTAGTTTCCACCAGTTGCTACAACTCTCCCTTTGACACCAATTTTCTATCTTGTTTAGTTTTGTCGCAATTTCGTACTAAACACATCATGTTGGGTCGTTAATTAACGGTTGCGTAAAACACGAATTCAACCCCACCGTGCGTTGCTGTTGACGTCTGTTTGCAGCGCACATAGCACACTTGATCGCCACGCGAAACACAGTCAACTGTACTGAAGCGCAGCAGAGCAGCAGGATCAGACACAGCGGATGTTATGAAGCAGTTCCAGGAAGTGGAGGCAGCGGCTTAGAAGGCAGTGAAGGAAGCTAAGGAACATTCGTGGGAGGACTTTGTCGGAAAAATAGCACAACGGCAGAAATGTGGCGGACGATGAACACTCTGATAGGCAAACGACAATAAAACAAGGCATTTATAAAGTGACCCGATGGCTACACGGAGAAGGCGAAAGAAATAGCAGAAGAACTGGCTGAGCACTACTGTGAGAGATTGGCGACCTCAAGCTATCCTCAACTTTTTCAAACAGCGAAGGAAAGAGCGGGATCGCGTGGATTTTCTTCCGGACACCGACGACAGTATAACGCGGACTTCACCCTGGATGAGCTTCTGTGGGCACTCGAAAAAGGACGTAGTGTCTCTACAGGTCCTGACTCGGTAGGGTATCCGATGATCCGACGTCTGCCTTTGTTTGTCAAAATCGCGCTGTTGCAGCTTCTAAACAGAGTCTGGCGTAGTGGCGTCCCAAGCAACACACATGTTATATAACAGTTTATATAACCTTTATATAACTGAATTTGGTTGTAAAGAAGTTTACTCAACATAAATGCACGAAACTGTGTTACTTGGGGTTTACCCTATCAGCTGGCGAACCGGAATTATAGTGCCGATTCCGAAGCCAAACTGTTCTAAATCTGGACCTGCTGCTTTCCGACCTATCACTTTGACCAACTGCATCGCAAAGGTGTTCGAACGTATCGTAAACCGCAGATTGACGACTGAGTTGAAGTCGTATGGACGACTGGACAAGAGGCAGCACACCTTTAGAGCTGGGAGAGGCGTCGATACATACTTGGTGGAGTTGGATAGGTCATTGCCAAATCGGGACGAACACTGCTTGATTG
Source organism: Ochlerotatus camptorhynchus (assembly GCF_037179485.1). NCBI lineage: Eukaryota > Metazoa > Arthropoda > Insecta > Diptera > Culicidae > Ochlerotatus > Ochlerotatus camptorhynchus. Next base: position 42,322 of record NW_027041187.1, read on the forward strand.
CATCGCTTGATCTGTCGACAGCGTACGACACCACTTGGCGGTACGGTATCTTGCGCACTCTGCGTAAGTGGCAAATGGGTGGGCACATGTTCAACGTACTGAAAAGCTTTCTCACCGACAGATCACGCTGGTTAAATATCTCTTACCAAATGCTAGTCATGATTTAATTTTTTTTTTCCTTTGGTTTGTTTTTTCCGTCGATCTTGTTTTCCGTGCTAAGCACCTATGCTACCGACGTGCCAGGAAGGCAGCTCCCACACCTGGACCCTACCTATCGACCCATCAAATCATGAACCGGGGACCAACGGCTTTACTTCCCATCCGAAGGAAGGCGTGATCAGAGATGTTATGCCTCAGAACATCCCGGCGGCGCCGACTGGGATTGAATCCAGGCCTACTGGGGTGAGAGGTAATCACGCTTACCACTACACCACCGGCGCCGTTCATGATTTAAAATGATATACAAGAAGTTTGGAGATAATTGTGAACAAGTTTATAAACCACTTCAACAATTTTCCATATCCCGGATACTAGTCACGAAAACAAAAATCAAAGTCCCAGAAAGTAGTTTTTTTTTCGATATCGACGTTTCATGCATTTTTATGTTATTTGGCATCATACACAAATGTTTGATTTCCAAAATTTCATTTTCATCAGGCATCCTATTTACCTACAGGGTTTTTGATCTAATTTCCGTCATACTAAGCACAACCCTGGCATATTTTTTGTTAAAGATTACTCTTAAATTTATTCACTTTTCCATACCTACCGTTAGATTTGATAAAGAGTCACAAATTATTGAGATATTGTTTAAAATCTAATACAGATTCTTGATTCTAAATTCGTTCTACGAGTTTCAATTCCGTCCTTACGCATTGGAACGCCATAAGATTTTCTTCGTCCTACGGATAAACGTAGAAAAAAGGGATTCGCTGGGAGCGCTTCTTTTGTTTTGAGAACAATGAGCGTAAATATTCATACAATGCGCTCTAATAGGATTTATGTTGTAGCTAATGAACTAACGCTTCGGAACAAACCTATTATTGATTTGTGCACAGTGAAATCATTGATATAATTGATCTTTTCTGATCGATAGAACAGAAATGGGCGATTACGACGAAGTAGCGCTCTACCCTACCTAATTAAACATCGAAAAGATAGTTCTATTCTACACATTCCAGGTGGTCTCGAATTAAGCATTATTATAATCGATGAGTTTATGATCGGTACTTACCATCCACCTTGTCGTGTCAAAGTGAAGCCAAATCTCGAGTCACGATCCACCGACACACGAATTCCGATTATGCCAAGTCCTTGGGGTGTTACCACTTGACCTCGCATTACAGAAACACGGCTATAGAATGAAAACAGATAAAACATTAGTTACAATTTTTGCAGGAGCTTCGTCAATGGCAACTTTTATTTATCATAGTTTTATTGGTAACTAGACTAAAGTATGTTATGTGTGTGAGTTGTATTCGAACCATTAAGTATGCATTCATTTATTATTTTAAATTACCACTAAACTAAACATGATTTTGAGCTGATCGAGATGCAATAGTTACAAATAATATTAATACATTTAGATTTATAGTATTTTAAGTGAAATTATATGAAAATACAGAATTTGATTTGATATAAATACTGCTTGCATAATATTTAATTACATTTCATTATTATTACCTAAATCACACTTTATTCTTAAATCAATTTCTTAACTAATCGTACGTTGTGTAGAGTTGAATGTCAATGTTAAAAATGACATTATTTGTAAATAAGTAATCTGTTTTTCAAAAAAATAGATTTCAAAATGCAACAAAAGAAATCACCACGACACTTTTGGGGCAGAAATACCGGGCAAGTTGGCTATTGATAATAATAAATAGTGACAGAAGTAAATTATTTTGAAAATCAAAACGTATATTATTTATCATTTATTTTACTTGATGACGTCAACAGGCTCAATGCTATGATGGATTTCAAGATAGTAACAGTAGTGCCTCGTAACGTGTCTTGACTACTTCAAACTAGGGGAACGGGATTTTTTATTATCAAAGGAACACATCTTAGTCCTTGTAACTTGTTATGCCTTGTTAATAATGATAAGTGCTCGGATTTCCTTGAGAGAGGATGATCTTGAAACAACAAAAAAATGAGTTAGTTAGTCTTCACCTATTCCTAATCTTCTATTCGTTGTTTCAGCCAGCGCCGGTGGTGTAGTGGTAAGCATGACTGCTTTCTAACACCCCAATGGGTCTGGGTTCAATCCCAGCCGAGGTCGGTGGGATTTTTCTGAGGCATAAAAATCTCTGGTCACGTCTTCCTTCGGAAGGGAAGTAAAACCGTTGGTCCCGGCCCATGTGTGTTGTGAATGGGTGCGATATCCTACGCAGGTGTGGAAGCTGCTTTCTTGCACATTCGATTGGATCAATGTCAATGGATGGCAATCGATGTCCGTCGGTGATTGGCACTAGATTGCGGAACAGAGACCGACGTTAAATAAAGGAAAAAAAATATTCGTTGTTCCGTAGTTTGAAGTGGTTAAGACTAGGGTTCTGAGGCATGGTCATTATCGGTGTCATTGCTTGTTTTTGTTGCTAAGGAATCCAATTTCGACTGAAGGGCGCGCCTTTGAAGGGCGTTCCAACACTCCGAAGGGTATAAATAGCGGAGCCTTTCAATTAGAATCGATTCTTTGCGATGAAGGCAAGAATGACAACTGTAGCAAAACCGAATACTTCATCATTTCTCAATAGTGATGGAGTAATACGACATGCACTAAACTAAATACACGGGATAGGGTTTTTGATCTAATTTCCGTCCTACTAAGCACATCCCGCACTTTACCTCTCTTTTTTGAAAGGGTTTGAACAAAACATGGAATGTTTTCATCAAAGATAACTTCTAAATTTATTCACCTTTCCATACGTACCGTTGGATTTGATAAAGAGTCAATCAATGTTGAGATATTATTAAAAAATCTAACACTGCTTCTTAATTATAAATTCGTCCTACGAGTTTCAATTCCGTCCTAACGCATTGAAACGCCATTAGATTTTCTTCGTCCTACGGATGATGGTAGAAAAAGTGGATTCGCTAGGAGTGCTTCTTTTGTTTGAGAACAATGAGTGTAAATATTCATACAATGCTCTGTAATAGGCTTCATGTTGTGGCTTATGAACTAATGGATCGGATCAAACGTATTAATGTTTTGTGCATGGTGAAATCATTGATATTATTGATGATTTCTGCTCGATAGAACGGAAATGGGCGATTACGATGAAGTAGCGCTCTTCCTTATAGGGAAAATAGATGTAATTTCGGCCTAAATTCCCCTAATTTGGGTCCTTACATAAATTCAGCAATCGAATTAATTTTCAATAGCGACCAAAAATATCCATTATTACCGTCCCAATGACGCGTTCAACTAGATTAAATTGATAAATAGCAGATTTTTAGCGATGGGCCCAATCGAAGATTCATTGGCCAACATTAGAGCCATTTCCACTACTACAATAGATCAAATTACTGGTCGCAGTGGAGTTATGTTCCGAACAGAGAGAAGAAAAAAAACATCAAAAGTAAGACTAATATTTTTTTCCACTACAGCCCTTGTAATATGTTATAATAATTATCGACAAGTAAAATGCGATGCGTCTGAACATAGCATAAGTGAATAAAATACAGTACTAAAACTACGCGATCATTCACGGTTTACAGTACCGTAAAGCGGTGTATAAAGACTGTACTCAAAAAAAAAAAAAAAAATGCAACAGGCAAAAATGATCACCAAAAATTCATTTTAAGTCGGATATTTTTGAAACTCTCAGGGAATAAATAAACACATATAAGCTATGTTTTTGCAAAGTTGGCTTATTCAACCTCCGCTCCTAGGCTAAATGCCCGCACCTTGGACTTAACGCTACCCATCAAATCATGTGCATCACTTGCACCATCTTACTTACACACTTTTATCCACTCTCTTCAAATCCTTGTCGTTTTTGAAATCCTTCCCTGTTTTCCGGAGCTTGCCCTTTATAATCACCCAAAATTGTCTATTAGTCGACCTTCTTCTTCCGGAGCTTCGCCGGAACATCCAGGTGGGACTTGCCGACGGTAAACTCCAGGCCGGGGATCTGCTTGGCGTCCACTTTGATGTACGTCTCGTCGTCCATTACTATGTATTTTGGCCGCACCAACCACTCGCGGCACAGCTTCCTGGAGCAGGATTTGGCCACCGTATTCTGTTTATCAGTTCGGCTTGGCGCCTTTCTTACCTTGAAGTCCGGCCTGATGCATTGTCTACTGGACGAACCAGACGGAAGAATTGACCTTCTTGGCCACGTCCCGAATCGAAAGGTTCGGATTGCGCTTGAAGTAATCTCTCACCTTCCTTGCGTCCACAGGTCGGTCGTCTTTGTTTTTCTTCCACTGCCAGCTCTACGCTGGGTCGTCTGGGTCTCCTTGAATGATTTTACCACACGGTACACGGTCGAATGTTCGATTCCAAACTGTTTCGTGATGAGGGTGGCCAGATTATTTTTTCATTATCGGTAGCTTTTCAAAACTTTTATAGGTAGTTATCGGTAAGCCGGCTTCCCGAAACTTAAAATCCTTGTGAGCGGAGGAAGGATGAAAACAAATCACGCGCAATTTTGAACTTTTGAACCGAGCCATCAGTCCTTTAACACATTGGATTGTCCAGTCTAGAGTCGGTGTATAATGAGTCACGCCAAGAGAGAAGTCAAGTCTACCTATTGAACTGTCAAACTGGATACCTATCGTGCGAAGTAAACAAACATTACGATGCTATGCACGGTCCACAAAACTCAGCAAAAAATAATTTTTATATCACATCTAAGTGGATGTACTTCAATTGTGTCAAAAATATGGTATAATATTATTTGCCAAAAAGGACAAAATCATCATTCAAACAGTGCATGAACTGACATTACACTGCTTTTACTGCATTTGTTTATTTTTGTGGCTATAAAATTACATGAGAAGTGCATCCTCTTGGATGTAATTTTAAAATTTATTTTTTGCTGTCAAGGTATTGCAATAAAATATAAAAAATAATCGAAAAAATGATCATAAACACGCAGTGAGCATAAAATTGTCATGGGATACGTTTGATAATGACCAGTAATGAGAATTTCTACTATTTTTTATTAAGATAATTTGACAAAATCCAAGGTGTAAGTCAATCAGCACATTGTGCCGAAATTAGATTCGGCACAGCTTGGGCACAATCTCGTAGGCATTGGATTGTTGTAAATAATATGGGAGCACTGCTGGACAACTGTCTTTGAAGTTGTTCACAACATTACGTGCTGTTCGGCTGCATATTCAGGAACATCCTCTAATTGAATATACCAGAGGAACTCAGACCAGCAGTTCACTTATAGATCTAAATACGAAATGTAGGTTCTAGAGTGAGCTCAAAAGGAAGAGGCAGTTAGTCAGACCCCATTAGTAGCCTTAATTCAAATAATGCTGTAACTCACATAAAACAAACTACGGAAGTCTATTCATCATCCTCTATAGACGGTCTCTAACAATGTTCCCCACTTGTTCCGGCCGCTGACAGACCGTTGCTTTTCACATGTCGAAATGCTAGGTTTCTGGTCTGGTCGTTGAGGACATTATAATATCCTAAAACACAGGACTTTCATTATCCTATGAATACAAAACTAAAAAATTTCGCACACCCACCCCTTCCCACGTCATCCTCAATCCGATTTATCCTCAATACTATTTCAAACCAAAACATGATCTGGTGTCATGACCAGCACAATTGGCACACCTGCGGCACACATGCGGCACACTGTCAAAAAAGATGAAACCTCTTGAAAATATCACTGATATAGTAATTTACTACATCCACTATTTTTTTCTCGCTAGAAGTCATTTGAAGCTGATGTAGAAGTCCTCTGTTGCCAAGTGAAAAGAAAGGAAATCTTTCGAAAACCGTGATGCGCATTCAACTGTTTTTCTTTTGGCGTGACTCATTATTCACCGAATCTAGCCTAATCATAACAAATAAGTGTGAGTAGGACGAACGGAATACGGAACCAAAAATTGATAATCAGAAAACAGCATCTCCGCTAGGAGACAGACAGAGAAAGTTTTTTTTTTGTCTTTATTATAGAGACTTTCAGCCATAGGCTGGTTCAGAGAAAGTTGATTAAACGTTAAAAAAAACTAATCCGTTTGGATTGAAGTTGCAAAATGCATCGCGTTCGATCAAATACACTGACTACACGGAAAACAAAACATATAGTAGGATTGAACATTTTTTAAGATTACTTAAAATCTGTGATTCTCGGTACGAAAAGTGAAAAATCAGTAATTTTGAAGCTTTCGTCTGTGAATCGGTAGGCATCCCGAAAATCGGTAGGGCTACCGATAATTTGGTAGGTATGGCCACTCTAATCGTGATCCACCTGTGGGCCAGGCCAGTATTTTCCACGACCGCTTCCATAATTTTTTGTCCAAGCACTTCTTGCTTGGAAGCCATCTCGATAACCACTTGACAGATTGTGACGAGATTTTGTAACTGTAAATATTACACTTTAAATTAATTTTACTCAAAATTTCCTCAATTTTTACCCATGCAATAAAAAGTTATACAAAAAAGAAAGTGTTGCATTAAGTGCAATCTTTATTTGATGATGTGGGTAGCTTCAATAGTAGAATATAATGATTAAATTTAGTCTCTGCACTCCGAATTTTAAACACCTTTGATAACGTATAGAGTTTTTATATAGTATGTTTTACAAATTTTCTAATAATCTGAAAAAAAAAATTTCTTGTTTTTCACCTAATTGAAAAGGCACTAAAACAAATCACTCATAAATGTATTTTCGATATATACAAATACAAGTTTGAATCGGCCACCGTGGCGCTGCAATGGCAACGGTGGTAAGTCCGAAATAATGTGTCAAACTGAATACATTTTTGAAATTTGCTACCAAAAAAACTGTTATTGTCTATTTATTCTAGAGAGTTTCTGTGGAAGTCAAAACATAATCCGAGAAATAAAAGTAGTACTTTTAAAAATGGTATATAATGCTGAATTTGAAAGTCCTTTGTTTCGAAAATATCTTCAAAATAAACAAACATCATCCAAATCACCCGATTCGTCCACCGACTTGTAATTTATTTTCTGTTGGCGTTGGCGATTAAATCGTTTTTCGATAGTGATATACCGAGAAATAGGCCTATTCAATAGTTTTTCGTCGATGAATTTAGTCGGCCGACTTTGTCTGCTGTTTAATCGGCAAATGATTTCAAACCTCAACATGTTTTTTTTTTTTTTGTAATTTATAAGTCTTGAAGTAGCTTTTTATTTAGAAATACTGCATGAAATTACATTGAAATCTAACCATTTTGCAAACAATCAATGAAATTGTCACCGTCGATTCATGCTTAGTCCTGCCATCAGGCGCGCAGGAGTTTAAGTTGAATTTCTCAATAGTGAAATCCATAAAAAAATCAATATTGTCTTAAAGGAGAATCCAAGTGAACGTTATGCGTCACTAGTGGTGGGAAATAGTACTAGTCAATGGTGATAAATTTTTGACAGCCGGTAAAATTCCAGAGTTTGAATGATAAATTATTGAAAAAAAGTTCATAATAGTGAGATACGATCATTATTATGAATGGTTATGTAGGAAATTGGTCGAATAATGTAATGTTATGCTAATTTTTATGGCAATGTCATAAAATGGAAAGATAATGAAAATGTGATTTTTGATGCACCGATATTATTTAGTGTTTTGTATGATTGCAGATTCCCATTCCAAAATCCACGATCAAGTCAGTCTGCTGGATTATAATGGGGACTCCATGCTAGCGGATTTAAAGCCCTAGAATGTTGTGTATCTGGGCCACACCAGTAGATCAGCAGAAAGCAAGAATTGAGGAGAATGGCTTTATGGTGCGAAAAAATGAAATTAATCTTAAATTACCCCACGACACCAAACTTTGGGACTTATATTCGAAAAAGTGTGCTTCAACAAAATGATGGGAGCATATCCAGTCTGTCCCTATTTCATAAACAGTGGCAACCTTTCTCCACTACGCAAATTTGTTGTTCCCCGAGCTCGGAACTCGAAAAAATGAAAATTTGTCCTCGTTGCATCCCGGGATAATGCAACGATCCTGCAACAACAAAGAAAATGTTAAGCGGTGGAGCTTGCGTTTACGTAGTTTACGTAACTTTTTTTTCCTGATTTCAAACAATTATATTATTGAAACCACTTACCATTTTGTAGAAGACCACTTTTCCTATAATTTGATAAGCTTTTTGATCACCAAAACATACAGAAAAAGGCAAGTTTTCAATTTCAGAACTGAAACTTTTGATGCCAGTCACGTTTGACAGCTGTTTACATTTGTTATCACCTCTACGACAACAGCGCCACGGGTGGCCAGTGGCTGGTTCGATTTCACTATTGCTTATAACGTTTCTGATTATATACTCATTAAAAGTTTCATATCCTGCTACACCTGTTAGAGACGTTCTGGCTAACCGCTAATCTGGCTAATCTCGAATATATGAAGTTGATTTACAATTTTCTAAAACAGACCGATTTGAAAATTTAATAGTCTTTAGCAGTTTTCTTTTTATTTATTTTTTTTTTAAGTTGACATGTCAGTCCTCCCATCGTTCTCCCAACATAACCTCTTTTTGTGTTTCGTTTCAGCTGTCTCATCAATTGTCCATTCACCTTTGGAGATTCAGAACACTTGTCCGCACTGCAGTGCTTCTTCCACGTTCATTCACCAATGCAACAGCGACGGAGGTTAAAACGACAATTCATCCCCATGTACCTTATCCCAAGTCCACATCCAACCTGTTGAAAAATTGTTGTCCTTAACCTCGAGTAAGCCGCGAGTATTCGGTTCCCGTTCTACTAACTTTAGTCATAAGAAATAATGCTATTATACATTGAATTTCGGCTCCGCAAAGCTTACGCAATTGAGCCTTTACATATAAATGATACTGTAAAAAAAATCATAATTCATCAATTAAATTGTCTCCTTTCATCGAGTATTACATTATTTCTACATTCATCGAGTATTATCAAAGTAGCCCTAAAACAAACAAAAAACTGATGTTCGGTCGCAAGAAAAAAAGGTAGTGTAAATGCAATATTTTTATTACTAATGAATTGACTATAGGATCCTCAATACTTGTTTATTAAAAATAATATTTGAAAACATTGATTGTCGTAAAAAATATTTAGAATATACTTCAAAAAACTATCAAAGTTACAACATTCTACGGTACCAGAGAAGAACGTAGCAAAACATCCATTCTCGGTAGCATCTGTCCTGGAAGATGGAAGTCGAATACAGAAGAGAACAGTTGCAAAGTTGGATGCCGGACAAAAATAAAAACTGGAAAAAAGTTTCTACACGTCATTGTTCGAAGGGGCGTCCTGGTCGCCATGGGACGCTCTCGGCTCGGGGACGCGTTTATCTCGAAACATGATTTTTTTAAAACTGCGTACAATCTCATTTGAAAATGGTTTAATTTAACGACTTTTACCTTTGACCATTCGAAAGAAAACCTTTTTCATTGGAGGAATCTATATATATAAAAATGAATTTCTGTCTGTCTGTCTGTCTGTCTGACCCTTATAGACTCGGAAACTACTGAACCGATTGACGTGAAAATTTGTATACAGGGATTTTTAGGGCCGTGGAAGGTTCTTATGATGGTTCGAAGCCCCTCCCCCTTCTGTAAGGGGGGGGCTCCCATACAAATGAAAATGAAATTTCTGCATAACTCGAGAACTAATCAAGCAAATGGAACCAAATTAGGCATGTGGGGGCGAGTGTGGGGGTATAAGGAGATAATCATAGGGGGTAGCCCCTTAGATAATAGGGGGGGGGGGGCACGTACAATATAGCATGCTTTTTTTTAAATCGGCGCATAAACTCAAGCTAATATTGAATCCCGAGCAAGACCGGGCACACTCAGCTAGTAACCTATAAAATCTACAAATTCTTTGTATTCACTATTTTTCCTTAAGCCTTAAAGAGGAAAAAAGGGGTGAAAATCAACCAAAAGGTTTGAGATTGCACGTTTCGTCAAATTTGAAGTTTTCTACCTGTCCATAGGTCATAATAAATCGAATAAATTTAGTTCCCTTTAAAGCCTCATTAATCGTGTTGTGTTTTAGATCGATTATGAGGTACCTTACTCAAAACGCGACCACTGGTGCCATTTTGTTTTTTCCCGTTGTAAAAATTTGGAAATAAAGACGAAGTTCTAAGCTTTTGGAATTTCAAAACCGGGTCCTTCTATGTTTTTTCATTGGCCAAACTTTGCTTACTTTTTGGCCATTTGAATGAGAATCTACCCTACCCTTTCTCTTTTACAGAGATCTTTTCGGAATTTTATAAATAAACCAGAAATTCATTCTGATATTTCTCTAAAATTTTCATTCACCTATAGATTCAAATTCAATAAATTCTTGGAGTTCATCCTAAGATTATTTCAAGTTTCCTTCCATAATTCTTTTTTAAATTTGCATGGATTCTCGATAGAATTCCTATGCAATTCACTTCAGATGAGTCTTGTAGTTCTGCTAAGAACTATCGAGGAATTCTTCTTGAATTCTTCAGAAAATTCACTTGGATTTCTCCACAGAATAATTTAGGATGTGTTTGCAATTCCCTCTTATAAGAATTTCATAATGATTATACCTCAGTTCCCTAGGTATTTTTTTTATGAAATTTACTTGGAATATGCTTTGTATTTTTTTAATCAGCCTTAAAATACCCATGGAATATATTCAAGAATTAGAAACACGTTAATGGGGAAAACCTGCTGGAATCTCTAAAAAAGGGTATTTTTTGTTATTTTTTTTTTTCGAACATTAGACCAGACAGCAGAGTTAGTGTTTTGAGTTCTTCATTAAAATATATCAAATATAACATAGGATTTTTTTTTTCTAAATTCTCAAAACTTCAAAACGGTGGCGTTCGAGAAAGAAAGTTCAATTTTTCCTTGAAAAAATCGCAATTCAAATGCGCGTAAAAAATCGAAAAGTTAGCATAAGTCCGATAAGTCCTATGCTAGATTTTAGATCACACTTAGAAATTATCGCCGACTTCGGTAATTTTTACCGAAATCTGAAAATCTGAACTTTTCGGTAAAATTTATGCAATTCAATTCAATTGCTTTTCAGCTACTTTGAAATTAAATCTCCACTAAAATGACAAGATTTGATCATTTAAACAAGGTTGAACATGTTTTGATATTATTTTCAAATTCAATAGCCTTTAAAATGAAGGTCAAAGTTTTACCGAACGTTCAGCTGTTCTGATTTCGGTAAAATTTACCGAACACGGAAACAAAATCTTAGTGTCTAATTCATTTTTACATCGCGGGCAGAAAAATTATCAAAAATAATCGAATAGTCTCCGAGATCCATAAAAAATTAAAATAAAAGGTGTCGAGAAAAACGTGGTTAAAGATTTGAATTTATTAAAGTGCGTTTAACACAAGACTAACAGCGACTTACATTAATACTGCTTATTGGCCCAGACTACTAGCTCTTGCTCAAGTGACTAAATAGAAGAAAAAAAAGTTGGACAATCGTTTAAACCAGGTCTAACAGTAGATTTTTTTTCAACCACGCTTCTCATGGTTGTGTCAGTGAAAAGTTGTGTTCATACATGTGAAGCTTCGTCACATCATTGGCATTTTTTTTAAAATGAAAACAAATAGGTATCAAAATTATTATTATTATTTATTTTTTTCCAAGTAACACAGCAAACAAAACTATAAAAATAAACTGTGGTCCGTACTTGATGCAGAAACTAGCAAAGTGGCTCGCAATATGCCTTCACTTGAGCACCACTATTCTAGTTGGTGCCAACTTAAGATTAATCCTCAACAATTGGTGCGAATTGTCAAGCTCCGGTGATCTTAAATAATTCATGTTGGCATATACATATGACCGACAACCCTATAAGAGAGAAACGCGAAGACAAATAAATAAATAAATGTTCAGAATGTTAAATTAATGTTCAAAACTCTTCAAGATAAACATTTGCATAAACCCGGTGTGAATTCATGCCACGATTTATTTATAAACATTCTTTGCAATAGCTATAACGAACAGTGTTTATTGACAAAATGTGAACAATGTCCAGGAATACAATCTCATTCTTCAGAACTCATTACAATTCTTTGTGACGATTGTATTGAATCATTACTATTCAAACAAAATTTGTGATTTTTTAGAAAATGACTCGTTTGTTGTACAGGAATGCTGTGCAAGGATTTCATTGGATAAACACAATTTTTTCGGGATGGAACATTTCTCAACTTCCCTGGGCATAGAGTATGATTGTACTTGCCACACAATTATAGTAATGCAGAAATGGTACAGGCATCGAAAGCTCTCAATTAATAACTGTGGAAGTGCATCTAAAACACTAAGTTGATGATGATGATGATGGTCCCACCTCTTACCCCTACAAAGGTTTGAGCTGGACGATTTATCTTTAAGATAATTAAATATGACATTTTAACCAGGTTGGCAAACAAAATCGAACTGGTTTCAGTTACAGATATAAATTCCCTCTAGAGTTTAAAGTTGCTTCACAGCGATATAAATGTTGAAAAGCTCAGGCGTCCACCTCTTAGTTCGCCTTTTTGTCCACCTAAAATATTCATAAGTATTACAAGCAATCAAGAGTTAATGAACAATCAACAAAGCATCCTATTACACTAGCAACCTAGCAATCTGATGCTAGGGTTACTGATGGCTTTCAAATTTATTTACCTTTCTGTACGTACCGTAAGATTTGATAAAGAGAAACCAATCGTTGAGATATTGTCAAAAGTCTAACACTGCTTCTTGACGCCAAACTCGGCCTACGGATTCTAAACTCGGCCTAACGCATTGAAACGCCATTGAAACGCCAATGAATTCACTTCGGCTTATCGGATGAAGATAAAACATGATTCGGTCGGAGCGCTTCTTTTGTTTTTGGGAATAATGGGTGCAAACCTTCATATCACGCGTTCTCATTGACTTCGTTCGGTAGCTTATTAACTAAAGTATCATAACAAACGCATAATTGACTTGTTAGCTCTAAAATCATGGACTTATTTGAAGATTTCTTCTCGATAGGCCCAAAATGGGCGATTAAGCCGAAGTAGTTCTATCAGCAATGTCAGGAATGCTCACGAACCCCCAACATTTGCCAAAAAACTTACCACTAACTCAAGGTATCTTCCAAATAAGCTTCAAAATTGCTTTTTTTTTATCAAATGTTAATTTCAGTCCTCTATATCCGTAATACGCGCGCGAGGCTCAAACCTTTGTAGACTACTTTTTTTTTATTAATTAATTTACTTTTAAATCAAATATTAAAAATCCATCATCACCCTCGTGGCGAACAGAAATAGTTTTTGCAGTGCTACAATAATTATTAAAAAGTCGTTATGACAGCTATCCATATAAAATAAGCCGTTAGAGATAACTTCGTCAAGATACATGATTTGTCAATGCATAAAAAAATCACTGGATAACTATTCAAAAGACAGTTTTAACGTGTGAAATGCAGTGTCTTTTAAATTCTGTAAGTGTTGCTGAACGTTTGATATGTCTAGGAATCATAACGGCGCCGGTGGTGTAGTGGTAAGCGTGATTACCTCTCACCCCAGCAGGCCTGGGTTCAATCCCAGTCGGCGCCGCCGGGATGTTCTGAGGCATAACATCTCTGATCACGCCTTCCTTCGGATGGGAAGTAAAGCCGTTGGTCCCCGGTTCATGAGTTGATGGGTCGATAGGTAGGGTCCAGGTGTGGGAGCTGCCTTCCTGGCACGTCGGTAGCATTGGTGCTCAGCACGGAAAACAAGATCGACGGAAAAAACAAACCAAAGGAAAAAAAATGTCTAGGCATCGAATTGAAAACATTTATTCCTTTATTATATAATGAATTTTATGAAGCACAAGTCAAGAAATGTGGTGTTCTTATTTCAACCGCGTTTCTAGTATTATATCTATGAAAGTCACTTCCTCTTTCAATTCGATCACACAAATATCGAGGCAGCAAACCGTTAACTACTTTAAAAATAAACACCATAGTCAAATATACAATTCTTTGCTTCACCGACAACGATTGTAAGGCGTCTATCATCAAAGTTGAGGAAGTGAATCTATTACATCTCAAAATCAAACGCATTATTTTACTCTGCAAGCGCTGTAATCTCGATATTTGTGTTGCATTGGCCAGAAATAAAATGGAAGGGCAAAAGTCAAGAAGAGGAGAGATCATTGATTTGTATAGCTGTATTTTACTGGCAATAATTAAATCGTTTTTCAGTCGACATAGAATTCCATACTTCTTGGCAATTTTCTGATGCCATTGTCAATATGAGTGTTGAACTTAAGTGTGTCATCAATTAACACGCCAAGATATTTAATCTCCCGAACGCAATCAATAGTCTCATCATCAATTACAACAGAGACGTTCTCATCTACTCGATTCCGCGAAATTACCATAAATTTAGTTTTACTTGTATTCAATTTTAACTGCTTATACTTCAACCATCTACTTAGAGAACGCAAATCTTCATTCAAATGTAAAACGGTATCATCTAAATCCTAAGCTGCAATGAATAACACAATCTGCAAAAAGATTAATGTCGCAAAATCGTAAAACAAGTCGCAAGTCATTAATATACATAATAAATAACAGGGGCCCTAACACAAATCCCTGGGGCACTCCAAGGTTATTCCCCACGGGACTGGAAACAGAATCATTAAACACAGCCCGTTAAGTTCTGTCAGACAAATAGCTTTCAAACCATTTATATGCAGTACTCGTAATTCCAAAGCGCTTGATTGATCTTAACAATAAGGGCCTAGAAATTGTTTCAAAAGTGTGTTTAAGATCCAAAAAAACAGCAACAATCGAATCTTTACACTCCAAGTTAATTTCCACTTCGCTAATACCAAATTCAACGCGGTTTCACAAGAATGACCTTCCCGATATCCCGATTGTTCTGGTATCAACAAACTATTACTATTTAAATACTCCAACAGCTGGCCTTTAACAACAAGTTTAAAATTTTCTCTAATGTGTGCAACATGTTGATGGGACGAAACTCTTCGGCTTTAATCGTTCCAGCAACTTTTTGAATAAGGACCACTAAGGATTCCTTCCAAATTTGTGGCACATGTCCAGTTTGTAATGATTCATTAATAAGGTCCAGCAAGATGTGGCCAATGACATGAAAGCAATCTTGAATAACTCTAGCATTAACATTATCTACTCCATCCGATTTTCCTAATGAAAAACAAATAACTCTAAGTTCATCTAATGTTATTGGGTGAAAAATTTCAAATCTACAACTACTATTAACTGGCTGTTTTATTTCGTCAGGTTCATCGACCAATTCAATGGATTGATTATTCAATGAAACACTGTCTACAAAATAATCTTTAAACTTAGCTGAAATTACTTGTTCTGACTGTTTTAATGTGCCATTAAAAGTTATGGACCGCGGTTTCCAATTACTAGGTTTTAATTTCAACATTTTCCATAACTCTTTGCTGTTGTTTTGATGCTGATCAATCTTCCTTTGAACATATTCACAACGAGTTTTCTTTATCGATTGTGAATACTTATTACGCGCGATTGTGTAGCTATTCCAATGATTGTCATTATTTGATCTACACAACTTTTTGTACCATTTGTCCTTTTTCCGTTTAAGACGCAAAAGATCCAAATTGTACCAGCTGTTCGAGTTTTTCAAAGAAACCAACTTTTGCTCAACTAGTTGATTGGTACACGTTTTCAAAGCGTTATTAAGAACAGCTGTAGATTCATCTAAGTTACCAGCCGCAAATGGAAAATCCACGCTCCTCTCAACAAGATTCGAAACAGCTTGCTTCGAATATTTCCTCCAGTACTTCAATTTTACTAAATTATTCTTATCGTTAACATGGTCTAAGACATTAATCACTAAAGTCTCATGATCGGTTATTTTCAAATCAGTATCCGTAACTGAACAAATGGAATCAAAATTGGAATAAACGTGGTCAATTAAAGTTCTACTGTGCCTGGAAATACGCGTATACTCATTTACCGTTTGCTTTAAAATAAAAAACTCAGCTAATCGCTTCAAATGAGTTGAATTATGGTTATCACGCCAATTAATATTAAAATAACCAGCCAATATATTTAATTTACTAGAATCAAGGAATGTCTCAAGCCAGTTCTCTAAAACTTCAACAAAACGCTGGTCACTAGAACTGGGAGAATGATACAAAACACCATAATTACCCATCTTCATGCCACGTACAACTGTAATGCCCAAGAACCAGTTGCCATCAATAACTTCGTTGGTACGAAGGTTGAATTGAACTGATTCTTTGACATAAATAGCAACACCGCCAGTGTGTCTAGAATGTGAGTTTCAGATAATAAAACTAAAAGAGGACGTTTTTCCTCAACAATCTGACGTAATGCTACGTAGTTTGTTGACAACCCCGCAATATTCAAATATAAAAAATCGAATTGATTCACATTCCTGGAACTTGGCTGCTATTTAATGAAACGCAAGCTGCTTTTCTTCTGATCAAAAAGCCTTTTATAGAGCAAACATTCCGAGCTAAATGCGGCATGGTTGACGTCCAAGTTCATTTTTCGTTCTTCATTCATTTTCAAACAATTAATACATTTCAATACAGTTGACGTACACTCCGACATTTTGTGTTGTTGGCTGCACCTAGAGCATCTTTCACAATTTTTGCAATCCATGCTCTTGTGCCCAAATTCTCCACATTTGAAGCATCTCAACACATTAATCGCGGGAACTATCGAGCACCGATCAAACCCTACATTTATACGTATCGACATCGACTTCAATTACAACACTAAACTTGTTATAAGTGATGCGTGGATTTTCAAACATGTTCGCTACTTTTACATAATTTATAGCGATGTCTTCATTTTGACTTTTTAAGTAGTCAATGAAGACATCGGAGGAAAACTGATCGCTCATGCCCACTATTCTCAATCTTGGCACCGAAGCGGGAACAACAGCACTATATTTTTCACCCAGATTGCTTTCAATACCATTTTTCACATCATTTAGATTAGCTACTGTTGCACACTCAACAATAATGGAGCCACCTTTACCATTTCTGAAATTACTGATTTTGTGTGTTTTTGGATCTAACTGTGTTTTAAAAAACTTACGAGTATCTTAGCAAGCTTGTTTGGACTCTTTTGGTTTGATCACAATGACCGGACGAGTCTTACGGTTACTCTGTTTGTTACTGTTACTATTAATGTTACTGTTACTGTTACTGTTACTGTTAATGTTACTGTTACTGTTACTGTTACTGTTACTAATATATTTACTTTTATTTGCAGAGCACGCAATAAGCTAATATGCGATATAATATATAATATATAATATAATAAAGGACGAATCGTGCTATTGTCTCTTTCATACTTTTCCAAGAGTATAACTCTATAACAATAAAAATGCGAAAAAGAAGAAGAAGAAGAAGAAGAAGAAGAAGAAGAAGAAGAAGAAGAGAAGAAGAATCTCTGGATTTAAAATTTACAAGTTTTATACTAATTGCTGAATTCACCAAGCACAATCACGTTGCAGTTCGATTATATGTATAGTTAACTGTATAAAGTTCTTTTACACTTTTTCTCAGATGGATCAGGCAGCCAGTATAAAAATAAGATGACAGGTTTTAATGTGTGCCATATGGAAAAAAAAGACTTCGGTCTTAAAGACTTCGCTGCATGCCATGGTAAAGGTCCATGTTATGCATTGGGAGGAGTTTTGAAACAAAATGCTGCAAGAGTGAAGCCAGATTTAAAAGTACCAGAGGAGTTTTTTTTTCAGAAACATATTATAAAGCAATGGATACGAAAATTAAAATCCATTATACTCGGGTAAAACAATTTCCGGAGCCCAATTGTATCTGAGTTCTACACCAGAAAATTAAAATTATATTATTGTAAAACGATTTTCGTTTTCGGAAGAAGGAACACGTGTAAAACTGTGAAATTATTTCTAGATATGTTCAATGTTACGGTTACGTAGAATAAAGCAATAAGCAATGTAGGAATGAGAATTAAAAGGTTAGTTTTTATAGCATGAACTTGAGAAAAAAGCAATGAATTTTTTTTGTTTCATTTCAATTTTCTGCTGGTGTAAAATTATAATTTCCACATATTGTCAGAAAATCCCACTATTATGGGTCAGTCAGTTCTACGTGTTAATTAAATGGAAGTGGCCCATAATTTTGGTTGGCATATAATACTGGGGTGACTTTAATTCCCTATAAAAAAAAGAACGAATCGGAGATCGAATCTGTCACCTCCGGCTTGGTAATACATATCATGACTTTACTGCTAGAAAATAAACTACTTTCATATTAAAAAGAGTCATTGTAAATTTATTATTAAATACAAAAATATATCACAAAATAAAAAAAAACCCCATCCTTGATTAATTATATGTTAAGTATAAAAGTATGAGATTAAAAAAAAACCGCAAGGTTTTCTGTGGTATCAACACTGTGAAATCAATAAAAAATGATTTTTTTTTTAGCATGTTAAAATTAATTTGACCTTCAGCTTTATGTTATTATGCCCTTTTATATACCATTCATTTGATAGAAAAAGATCGAAAATAGATCCCGTGTTTAAAATATAATGATTTTTCAAAGTTGGGTATATAGGCAAAAACGTCGATTTTTTGGACCATCCTAACTCAGGAAGGTGTACCCTAAGGGCGAAATAAAATAATACATATCAAATTTTTTTTTAAAATAAGTGACAAATGTGCAAGGTTTGAGTGAAATTGGAGCATTTTTTTGGTTGTACATTTTTTCATGGCATTGCTGCAAAGCATGCTTTACAAAATACAAAAAATAGAAAATTCAATAGGTGTTTCCATCTATATGTTTTCTCGTGTAAACAAACAAGGGTTTTTCTATTTTTCTATGGGATCTTCTTTATACAGTTACACAGAAGCCTTTCGGTCCTTTATATTTGTCAGATCATATAATTAGAACAAAATGTGATAAAACGTTTGTTGAAATAGTTTATAGTTCGAGCGAAATTTATTTTATGTTCCATATTCCATTCAAATTTAATGAAAACTGTTGCTGAAAGCTTAAACTTGCGGTTTTAGGAAGTATCAGGATTTTTGAGATATGTTGTAAATTTTCCAAAGCTGTAAACGCGTTACGAAAAATGACTTCAAAAATTATGCCAAACCGTGCAAACACTTTGTTCTACGAAATCATATTTATTTTAGTTGGTGTGTACTATCAAATGCGCGGAAATAAACACAATTGAAAAAAATATCCTTTGTTCAAGTTATGTTGACATGAGTATAAAAATTGCATTTAGAGCACATGTGATTTACAATCGCGTAAAAATTACATGCTGCTTCAAATATATTGTTTATTTTTTTGCCTTTTACATTTGTCAGATCACTTAAATAGAACACAATTTGATAAAAAGTGGGTTGACAGACTTAATAGTCGGAACTGAATTTATTTTTGAGACATTATTGTTAATTTTCTAAAGTTGTAAACGTTGAACGAAAAATGACACTGCAATTGAGCAAAATCGTACAAATACTTTGTTCTACGAAATCCATATTTAGTTGGTTTGTATCACCTTTTAGAAGTTCTGAAATAAAACATATCTGGCTTTAAACAGTTGAATTTTTTTTCCTGGTGACATGATTATAAAAAATGTATTTAAGAGCACATGTGATTTAAAATTTCGTAAAAAATTACATACTGCTTCAAATAAATAGCTTATTATCTTTCCCGTGTTATAAACTGAACAGCCCTTAATCAAAACTGGATCTCAAACGATACTGTTACATTATAACAAAAAAATAAATCGAATCAATATCCAAAGATGAAGAGCCCTTAGGAAAATCAACAAAAATGTATCAACAAATTAACCTCAATCAATGGAAATGCACCACCACTTACGTCTTCATCGTTGTCACCAGTATCGGGCGACCCTTGTTTCATCTAAACGTCAACGCAGGCATCACTCCAGTAATATCATATGTTTCTGAATTCCATGCTCTTGTGTTCTCCAACTAGCAACTCGGTTGATTAATAGATAGAAAGTCCCTGTTTGAGCATTGTTATATATTATAAGTATTGAATTAGATTATAAGCTACCGTCGCACTTCATAGAGTAATCCAGCTCATTGGATAGTGCTCTATTGCAAACTTCATTAGAAAATATTGAAGATTTTATTACTATCGGAGAAGAGGCTTGAAAGGACCTTCACTCCAATTTATTGGAATGGGCTTTCCTTCACTGGAAAAAAAAAGTTATTTTACTACTACTAAAGGCCCTACACGCTATTTCAAATCAACCCAAATGTTGGTAGAATCCACCTAGTTCGGTCAAAACGGAACCTATTCAAAAATGGGTAAACTATGTTAAGAGTTACAAGTTAACAAATGAACAATATCGACCTGAGTTTGATCGATTTTGTTCATTTGACGAATTGTAGCTCCCAACTTTGTTTCCCCCATGCTAGCCGTCTAATCATACTTTGAGAAATTATTAATTTTTCTATAATTAATAATTTCAGATTGAAATTGATTTTTGTACAGGAGTACCTTTGTATGCTAGTAACATGTTAAAATGACATCAAACAGATAGGGCTCACTTTCCTCGCCGATAGCTTGAAGTAGCCGGACGTACTTTGTTCGTGTCTCCGTTGCGGGCATTAGTTTCGTATCCGGTGGAGGTTTTTTTTCCTCACCATAGTGTTTTTTTATATCGAGCATTATCACCCACTTTGGGCGAAGTTCAGTGCCGAAGGCAACCGCTGTTAGCAGAGGAGGTAGCCACCTTTAGCGACGCTATAGGTGGACTATTCATCATCACCGCATGATCTCACCGTCTTCATCTAATCACCACTCCAAAGCAGTAAGCAACAAACAACAAGCAGCAAACGGAGTGGTTGCACCAGTTCACACAGCCGGTGCCGGCCGGCGTTAATTATACCATAAAATAGTCTTCTCGAGCCCATTGCCCCGCTTTTGTTATAAAATTTTGCGCGTGGCTTTGCCCTCTCCCCTGATAGGGTCGTGAGGGCTATAGTGGTGCAACTTTTTGCAACTAGTAAAAAGTTTTTTGCACACAAAGTGCAGCGTTCAATCTCTGGACGTTCCAAGCAGTCATATATACAAATGGTGAAGGCTGCATAGCCGTCCAAGATGAAAATCAATTCAAAATCAATACGATCGTCGTTTACCAAATAAATGTGAAGAACAAAAATCTTTGCATAGCTTCAGTATATGTTCCACCAAGAACCTCCACTAGCCGTAGCCAACTCTGGAATCTAGTTTCGATTCTTCCATTCCCAGTATTCATTCTGGCTGATATGAACTGCCATTGTACAGGGTGGGCCGATCTATACGATGACAATAGAGCGGCTATTGTTTTACGATTTATGTGATGATTTCAACTTGACTATTTTGAACACTGGTGAAGTGACACGTATAGCTAAACCTCCGGATCGAGAAAGCCGACTCGACCTATCTTTTTGTTCAAGATCACTATCATTGGATTGTCTGTGGAAGGTTATCAATGATCCCCATGGTAGCGATCATTTGCCAATCATCATTTCAATTAAGTGATGCCCTCAATCTGCAGAGCCATCTCGAGTTCCATTTGATCTTACAAGGAACATAGCTTGGCAGAAATATGCAACGGCGGTGACAATCGGTGTCGAATCAATAGATACGCTTCTACCATTGGAAGAATATCGATTCCTAGCCGGTTTGATAAACAAAAGCTCACTGGAAGCACAAAAAAGAAAAGTTCCAAGTGCACCCTTCAAAAGGAGACCAGCCACACCTGGATGGGACGAATAATGCACAAAATTGTATGTAGAAAAATCTGATGCTTTCAAAGCTTTTCGTAGACACAAAACCTCCACAGACTTCGAGGAATATTCAAAGCTTGAGGCAAAGCTGAAACAATTAATCAAAGCAAAAAAACGCGGTTATTGGCGCAATTTCATTGAGGGACTCTCACGAGAAACCTCAATGAACACCTTGTGGAGGGTGGCTCGCAACATGCGTAACGGCTCATCTTCTAATGAGAGTGAAGAATTCTCCAACCGATGGATTTTCGATTTCGCTAATAAGGCCAGTCCGGACTCAGTTCCAGCACAACATATTTTTTTGAGAAACGTCTCCAAACGGCGGTTCTCTGTATAGATCATTCACAATTCTCTGGAATTCTCTATGGCTCTTCTTTCATCAAACAAATCCTCACCGGGAAGCGATATGATTAAATTCAATCTTCTGATAAATCTCCCAGATATCGCTAAAAGACGCTTGCTTATTCAATTCAT
Source organism: Ochlerotatus camptorhynchus (assembly GCF_037179485.1). Classification (NCBI taxonomy): domain Eukaryota; kingdom Metazoa; phylum Arthropoda; class Insecta; order Diptera; family Culicidae; genus Ochlerotatus; species Ochlerotatus camptorhynchus. The sequence goes on from NW_027041187.1 coordinate 64,745, forward strand.
TACTAGAAAACAACATTGTACCGCCTGAATGGAGACCGGTCAAAGTTATAGTTATTAAAAAACCTGGCAAACCAGTGTCCGACCATAACTCCAATACGGTCCAATTGCTATGCTTTCATGCATTTTGAAATTGTTGGAGAAAATGATCCTTCGGAGACTCGATCAGTGGATCGAAGCCAATAACTTGCTATCAAATACACAGTTTGGGTTTCACAAGAGCAAAGTAACAAACGATTGTCTAGCGCTGCTTTCCACAGATATTCAACTGGCCTTTGCGCACAAGGACGAATTAGCTTCAGTATTCTTGGACATTAAGGGGGCTTTTGATACAGTTTCCATTAAACTTCTGTCAGACAATCTGCACACATGTGAAATTTCTGGAATTTTAAATAATTTCTTGTACAATTTGTTGTCAGAAAAGCAAATGAACTTTTCCCTTGGACAACTGACAACTTCCAGAATTAGTTACATGTGCCTGCCCCAAGGCTCTTGTCTCAGCCCTCTTCTTTATAACTTTTATGTCAAAGATATCGAAAACTGTTTGGCAGTTGCCTTGCAAGGATCATTGCAAAGCTCCTTAGATAGCTTGTCTTCTTGGGCTAGGAATCTAGGGATCGAATTCTCGCCTCAGAAAACTGAACTAGTAGTGTTTTCTCGAAAGCGGTACCCAGCCCAAATGCAGCTTACTCTTTTGGGGAGAAACATTACTCAATGATTATCTTTCAAGTACTTTGGGGTCTGGTTTGATTCAAAGAGCACTTGGAATACCCATTTTACGTATTTGAAGCAAAAATGTTAACAGAGGATCAACTTTCTTCGTTAAATTTGCGGCACATGGTGGGGTGCTCATCTGGGAGACCTCATAACGCTTTATAAAACAACAATTCTCTCTCTTCTTAAGTACTCTCGGCAAGAAAATTTCACCTAATAAAATTGGAACGAATTCAATCTCGTTGTCTGCGTATTGCTCTCGGCTGTATGCACTCAACGCATAACATGAGTCTCGAGGTTCTGGCAAGAGTAACACCTCTCCAGAACCGTTTCTCGGATCTCTCTCTCAGGATACTTATAAAATGCGGAGTGACGAACACACTTATAACTGCAGATTTTGAAGAAATTCTTGGGCTGAACACACAATCTCGATTTATGAAAATCTACCTTTGCTACATATCTTCGGATATGTGTCTTCCTTGGTATACTCCAGACCATGCTCACTTCACCATTAGCAGTTGAATATGATTCCAGATAAACTTCGAACTATAACAATTGCATGAAAAGATATTTTACAGGCGGGTCACGTCTCAATGGATCCACTGGCTTCGGTGTCAAGCGCCTTCTGCAAACTTCAGGAACCTTGTTCCGTTTATGTTGCTGAGCTGGCAGCAATAAACTTCGCATTGGGGATGATTTCATATCAGAGACGTGTTGGGTACCCGCGATCTCTGCTGTATGCAGTCGATTGTATTTCTGCAAATGTCTAGTACAAGAATTTAATTCGTTTGTCTTTTGTATCTCTTTATTAGCTTTTGTTTGTCTTGTCCCCCGTCTCGATGAGTCTCATCGTCGCCCACTGGTCACCATAGCCGGTCGAACTCCAAACGAATCTAGAACCACACTACCTTTCATACTGGTGACATCACTCTGATGATACAACGAAATCCTACCCCCAAGCTCCTCCCTTCTTCCTATCCTTCGACAATGTACCCCTCTAACCTCGGGTAAGCCGTGAGGATTCGGCCCAACTCCTACTAGACATAGAATTAAGTGAATTTTGTTACAAACAAAGCACAATGAATTATTGGCTCCGTATAGCTAATGAAATTGAGCCTTACACATAAACGAAGTGGATTAAAAAAAAGATACGGCTCTCACAAAGTTATGCTTTATCATACGTCTGAACAAGTTAAAATCGAAACACTCGAAACAATTGTCAAAAACACGAAGCATACTATTGATGGATTGCACGGTAACCAGTGTAAACACATTAATGAGTAAAAAAAATACACATTTTTTATGTTTAAATGCAGCTGTCAAAAACTGTGTAAATTAGGAGATCTTAAAATGTGTGAAAAAATACACATTTTAAGAATGTAGTACCAGTCAAAAAAAGTGTATTTTTAAACTCATTAATGGGTAAAAAAAAAACTTCGAAGCTTGCTGCATCCTGCTTCGTTGATGCACACGGTAAGAAAAAAGTACCCAACGGCCAGTTCACTTTTACCTACTTTTGACTAGTTTGTCTCCTTTTCTCCTTCTAATGTTGTCAAAAACGGAGGAGCAAAACCACCCAACAGGGGTAGTAAAGTGTGGGAACCCAACGTTGAGTATAATTATATTTACCTACTGTTGGGTACAACTAATTTACTTTTGCGTTGAAAGCTAATGGAAAATTCCATACGAATTGCACACAAGTAAATGAAAACTACTTTGACCCGCTTTACCTACTTTTGGGTTCCTGCACTATAGTGCCGAGATGAGTGAAAAGAACTTAATTTTGGGTACTTTTTTCTAACCGTGCACGCCATTTGCCTACACGGTAACCGCAAAATACCCAATAATGACTACAAATTAAGCATTTTCGAGGGAGACTGGGACTACCTATTAAATGAGTAAAAATACTACCCATTTGTGAGTATTTGATACTCAAAAATGAATACTTACTACTTGTTTTTGTAGTTGTAATTACTCATAAATGGGTCAAATTTTACTCATTTAATGGGTAGTCCCAGTTTCCCTGGAAAATGCTAGCTTTGTAGTCATTATTGGGTATTTTGCGGTTACCGGGGGGGGGGAGGTAGCTCATCGATTCTTCCGGTTCGCCTCCTAGCATCGTGCTATAAGGTAGCAGGCGATAACCAGGGTAGTTGATCGATAGCTCGATGACATCATTTCGTTGGCGTCTGCTATGGGAAATTCTCATAGCAGGCGTTGACGATGGGACGTTGTCGAGTTGTTGAATAGCAACTATCGTGGTAACTCACCGATTACCTGTCGATCTGATAAATTTGGAAAGACGTCTGCATTGAATTGTCTCATATAATAATATTCCGCCCACTATATCACAAGAAATTGCGAGTAGCTGAGTGGAATGGAGATAAGTTAAGCATTGGGTACAGGACCAAGTCTCCCCTGGGTGGTGCCAAAAGATGAGCGCAATAGAATCATCAAGTTGCCATAAGGCACGGAATGAGACTATTGCATGGCTGGGTAGTCAAAGTCTTCCATTCGTTAGTCATTTCAGGTGGATTAGGTTTAGGGTGGGCGTTGAACAGGTTTAGGTTTAGGGTGGGCGTTGGCCAGATTTGGATTTTTCAGATATAATCCTAAATAGGACCTAGATTATTTAATACACTAGTAAACTCAACTTCTGTCACAATGTTTCATTGTGACTAATCAACACTCAATGGGTAAAATATCAAATTTGCGGTAAATTTGAAAAAAAGGGAACTTGGAGTGTAGAGTGCACTGCCCACTGGATGATTCTGAAGCCTGACCAAGTGAGTGGGTTACGGGTTTATTTGATTGTACGTCATTTCCAAGTTATATATAGATACATTCATACCATTGGCATTTTGTATTTGAGATAAGACAGAGACAGGATGCGGAGGGCCCGCTTAGGGGGAGCGTAACCCATGTTATGGCTTCCATTTATTAAATAGTTCAGATAGGCTGGAAATGATAGGTTCATGGTGAGAAAATGTACCATATGGTGCCCGTTCACTCATCAAAATTAGATTCAAATCGTCAGGCCCTGCCCTGGAATAAGGGGATTGACGATGATTTGTCAAGTTTCATTTTGCATTTGCATATAATTGTAAGTTTAGGTTTGCTTTTGTAATTGTAAGATAGATAGTTTGCCTCAATTGAAACATTGAGTTAAACATGACAAATCATACCTCTAAAATAGTAGTAGTTACAGTGCCGCATTATCTAACTTTTGTTTTGTTTGTTTACATATAACTAATACTATAGTATTAGTTATATGTAAACAAACAAAACAAAAGTTAGATAATGCGGCACTGTAACTACTACTATTTTAGAGGTATGATTTGTCATGTTTAACTCAATGTTTCAATTGAGGCAAACTATCTATCTTACAATTACAAAAGCAAAGCTCATTATTGGGTATTTTTCGGTTACCGTGTAAGCGAAAAAATTTCAGCAATTTTAGGTAAAGGATGAGGAACTACGGTCCAAACTTTAAAGAGCAACGATGGACAAGCTAGAGGGGAAGTGGTTTATATTATTTTCATAGCTAAGCCCTAGAAAAAAAAAATAATAATTTTTAAGTTTTTCATTGTCCGCTGTCCGGCTGTGATTTTTTTAATTAAATAGTATTGAATCCAAGCAATCTTTATTTTATCATTGGCACCAATAAGAAAACTCCATTCGTCCCCATCATATTAAAATTCTTTAAATGATTACTTTTTACATATTTTGCAGGAAAAACCGTACTTGAAAAATGTGTAAAAAAATACTCTTCTATTGACGTTTTATGGGTTTACACATAAATGTGTAAACGCAGTTTACACATATTATGAGTAGACCCATGTTTTCACGAAATGTGTGAATTTTTACACATTAATGTGTTTACGCTGGTTACCGTGTGATGCAGCAGCAGCAATCACACCAATAATGACAACGACAACAACAACAGTAGGACATGTAATTAATCAATTTCCTGAATTAATTTCTGCTCTGAAAAATGAACCTATGTCACCCACTCCTTCATGGCGAATATTAGGAACTAAAAAGGTATGAAAACGCGAATGGATTGAATATGACGCTAGACAGTGTGAGCCGGCACCTTCAGGAAAAAAAATACAGAAAATGTCAGACGTAGGCGCAAGCAAAGTAAACGACATCAACAGTAAATTTCCAATAAAAAGACTATTAGGGAAACAACAACTACAACGTTGACACCGTCAAAAATGCTGAAAGCAGCATAATCAACAACTCAGGAATCACCACAACGACACATATGAACTCCACCCGGGCACCTACTACATTACCTTTGGACAAAGGTCTGTTGGCTCCTGCACGTGAACAATTCTCTCGGCCTCCGAAGACAAATAATGGGCCAACATTTATAAACTTTCAAAAAGGGGAAACTATCAACCCTCATAGAACAGATGGATACTGAGATGGAACATCCTCCACTCCTGGACCCAATGCGACCGCCAATAGTCAGACTCACGGAATAATCTGCAGCTGGCGATCGACGCTTTTTGAAAGCACGACTGCGGGACCCCAAAATTATGGACATTATGCGGATTTGTCTTTCTTACTTGCACAGACTTTCTTACAGTATGCATTCGCGGAATCACTAAAACTACTGCAACTTAATGCTGGCAGCAAAAGGACTACCAACAAACACAGCCCTTCTACGCGAACAGATCTGAGGACACACCGCGCGTTCCTACTTTGTGAACGCTGAACGCACACAACGTATGCAGCAAACTAGGGAGGCCGTACGCAAATTTTACAGTCTTCCAAATTTTCAACGGCACTGACGCGCTCTACTGAAGGAAGTAACGACTAGTATTCCCATGCAAGGCAATTATTATTAACGAATAACGATACTCTACATGAGGTAGACCATACTAATGTAAGTATTACCGACCCTCCAAAAATCTCTTCACTTTCTCAACAGAATGCAACTGAAATTTTGGTGTATTGCCAAAATTTCAATCATCTGAAAAGCCCAGCTAAAATGAAAGAAATCAATCAGAAACTTCTATCTTCTTATTTCCAAATAATTCTTGGAACTGAAACATCCTGGCAGAAAGCGTCAGAAGCGAAGACATTTTTGGAAACAATTCTAATATATTCCGGCACGACAGGAATTTTCAACTCTGTAAGAAAAACTCTGGTGGTGGAGTGCTCATTGCCATCAATGCTGACTTTAGTTCTGAAGAAATCATAACAAATAAGCACAAAGAATTTGAAAATGTCTGGGTCACAGCACTTATTGCCGGTGAAACGCACATTTTTCTTCGGTGTATTTTACACTTGAACATGCCCACAAGCAGTCTTTTGAACTATTTTTTTTTTCAAATTGTGGAGACTATAATGTCAAATATGGAACCAGAAGTAAAACTAAATATTTATGGAGACTTCAATCAACGAAATGCAGACTTTATTACAGACATTCAATGTATGATACACAAAATGTATCATTTTGAACCAGTCATGGGTGAAGACGAAACATTACAATTATTGTTCGACAAAATATCTCATTTTGGTCTTAATCAAATTAACCATGTAAAAAATCAACAAAACGCGTATTTAGACATTTTATTTACAAATTGTACTGAAGATTTCTTCTGTGTGTATACATCAAACTGGCCCACAAAAACAAAAGTTCTAATTTTCCACGGTCCAACCCCTAGATTTGTGCCTTAAGGTGAGAAAACCACTATCCAAAAGTTTCAGCTCATTTGTTTCTGAGCTGGCGCTTTTAGTTCTAATTTTGTATGGGGAATTTGATTCAAATGAGTGTACTCCATTAGGCATAAATACGTTAGGCATACGGACGTTAGGCATACGGACGTTAGGCATACGGACGTTAGGCATACGGACGTTAGGCATACGGACGTTAGGCATACGGACGTTAGGCATACGGACGTTAGGCATACGGACGTTAGGCATACGGACGTTAGGCATACGGACGTTAGGCATACGGACGTTAGGCATACGGACGTTAGGCATACGGACGTTAGGCATACGGACGTTAGGCATACGGACGTTAGGCATACGGACGTTAGGCATACGGACGTTAGGCATACGGACGTTAGGCATAATGGACGTTAGGCATAAAGTCATTAGGCATAATGGACGTTAGGCATAATATACGTTAGGCATAATGGACGTTAGGCATAAAATACCTTGCTGCTATGCAACTCTAGAAACCTGCTTAACCTGTAAACATGTAAACAATGCTTAAATTAGGCTTAGCGTTGAATAAAAAATGATACAAGTTAAACAAACATAGTTTATTTAATAAGCACAGTTTGGAATCCATTATTTATCATATCATAAGTGACGTATCTACATATTTACTTAGATCCATGATTAGTAGCGATAGTGGTTAAGTAATCTTACAATGAAAACTCAGCTTAGTTTTGAACTATATCTTGAAATCAATCGCATCTAGAAATAAAAAAATCACACATTTGTTGTAATATATTCTTACACACATATTGCAAAAGTCAAAGAAGAAAAGGTTTTCCTCAAAGAACAGCTCATGAAATCAAGAATGGTTAATTCTGTGGTTTTTCATTCAATAACAAAAAAACATACCTGCTGCTTCCAGGATTTCCTGCCATACTTTTCGATACAACGATTCTGATTTTGTTGTCATCAGAATGAAAACTAGCGGAACCGTCTGCTGATGTGAGGGAGCGATACTTCCATGAACAGTGACGAGTTGCCGAAATAAACAAGGAACTGGGGCAAACGTACCATCTGTAACCCAATACTTTGCCTGTCCAAGACGTCGTTCATGAGTTCCAAAAATTAAGGCTCTTTCATTATTGTCACCGAAGTCAGCATACAATAGACTGTCTCCATTATCATCCTTCTGGAATTCATCCGGTAGATTATGCCTAACGTCCATTATTCCTAACGTCCTTTATGCCCAAAGTCCATTATGCCTATCGTACATTATGCCTAACGTCCGTATGCCTAACGTACGTATGCCTAACGACCGTATGCCTAACGTCGTGCACCCGATTCAAATACATGAAAAAATGACACCCCTACACTCTATCGATAATAAAAAAGTTACCTTATTCACGATTTAATTCAGACTTTCAAAACTTGTAGTTCAAATAATGAGTAACAACTTTGCTGAAGATTGCATCATAAATCCAGCTAGTTTTACTGAGATATTCGCTTTTGAATGTAGGGGAAGTGTCTCTAATGTTGGCCTATGGATCTAAGATTGGGCCCATCGCTAAAAATCTGCTATTTATCAATTTTATCTAGATGAACGCGTTTGTGGGACGTTACTGGATACTGGATATTTTTGGTTGCTATTGAAAATTTAGTCGATTGCTGAATTTATGTATGGGCCCAAATTAGGGACACTTAGACATTACCTGCATTTCCCCTATATGAGCATTTTGTATATGAAAAATTTCAATCAAATCTCTTATACCTATGAACATTAAAACAAAAGCGCCAGCCCGTGTAACGTCAAAAACAAGTAAAACATTCAGAGAGTGGTTATCGCACTAAAAGAAACGAGCCTGGATGTTGGTCTATGGAAAATATGAACTTTTATTTTTAGTGGTAATCTAGTTGATACGTTGCATAAGCTGCCTGTATTTTGTTGCAATATACGAGCAGAATGCACATAATTAATTAATATCTCCATAACTTATAGTTTAAGATACGTGCCTAATCCAGTTTGCTGAACCAGTTCTATGCACGAAAGAGTGAAGGAATATTATCTTTCCATACATTTCAACCAATATCCCCATATAAATTTTAAATCAAAAGCAAAAGTGTTACATCCGAATGAGCTGAAATTTTCAGAGAGTGGTTTTCTCACCTAATGGCACAAATCTGGGGATTGGCCCGTTGAAAAAATGAAAAAAAAATCCCCCATATAAATGTGGCCAGTCCATGATGTTACATTATTATCACCTTTATGGAAAAATTAAGTGTTTCACACAGCGATTGAATATTCAATCTTCGTACATAATTCTTCTTCCTCTAGTGACTGAAAATACGAGGAAGTGCCGGAATACCATAGAGCAAATTACGAAGAAGCCAAACGTAGACTATGTACAATAAATTGGCAGAATTTAATAAGTATTTAAGGAAATGTCGACACCGAAGTAGGAAAATTTCACTCAATTCTTCGAAGCCTAAATTTAGAAACTGTACCAAAAAAAAAAGAAGACGAACACAAAACAATAAACTACCAGTGTGGTTCAATCCACAACTGAAAAATTTGAAGAATAAAAAACAGATAGCTCACAAACTATACAAAAAAGAAAACACTGAAACCAATTTGCAAAGCTATCATAACTTATGCAACCATCAACTCTGAATATGAGGATTATAACCGTAAAGTCGAAAATTAAGTCAAGTCATGCCCTAAGAACTTTTTTAATTATGTAAACACGGAATTAAGTGGTAATTTTCCTTAGCCAATGAATATCGAAAAAAAGGAAGGTGAGAATTAGTATACACCACATTTTCCGAAGAAGATCGTGGTTTCTTTGCAACATCATTTCTGACAACATTTATGTCAACCAACAATCTCAACATGAAGTTCTCAGGGCAAAACTTAACCGCATCGAAAGGATCCGGACCTGACGGCATTGCACCGATATTTTTGAAAAACCTTTCTGAAGAACTCGCATTTCCTCTAGAGCGTCTTTTCAACGTGTCTCTGAAAAATGTAACGTCCAAAAATTGTACGTGAAATTTATATATGAATCACTTAAAGTAATTTCACACCCAAGTCACGCTTCCCATCAATTTTACCACATGAAAGTAGGATAGAAAATATCTACGATCTTTGTTTATTCCTTGTCGAGCGTTCGACTGAATTCGTTCGCATTGTACACAGAAAAAAAGTTGTTGAATATTACATCCAAACTGCTGCAACCAGGTCAATCCATCGGTTATGTAATATAACGTTGTACGATGTTCATCGATTTTGCGAACAAAATTACATCCATTGATGTAATATTGCATCTGCTTTTTGATATTACATCATTATTTCATACATCAGCTTGAATTACATTGATCGATATTACATTTTTTTTGCTGTGTAGTAGCCTTTTCCGTTGCAAACTTTCTTTTCGCGAAAACTGTATTTTTTATTAGCTTCCCTATTTAGTGAGTAGTGCGAAAACTGTCACAGTGAACGTATACACTCCTGGAAGTAGCCACTTCGGCGAGACTGGTAGTTAGACTGCACATCATAATCATCACCAGTATCATCATCATCAATTCTAGACTAACATTTGAATGGGGCGGAAGAGCTAAACTGTAAACAAATCATATTTTAATAAACTTTATTATGATGGTTACCAAGCCTTTGGGATTTTTTCCTTATAAGATATTTGAATAGATTGTTCTCCTTTACTTTACTAAAACCTTTGGTTATTAGTTAGGTAGGTTCCGATTCTACACATTTTAGTTTCAGTTTTTTACCTGTGATCTTGGCACTTTATCTAGGGGATGAGTACTTAAGGGGGTTAAGGGGGTTAGGTTTTTGATAAGTCTTTAGTGCGCATGACACTCATGAAGAGTGCACATTTTAGTCGAAATACATATCTGTCATGGAAACCAAAATTATTTACTTACTTACCTTACATTTCCTTACCAATCAGGCTAAGGCCTTGTTGTCCTCTGCTGTCCGAAGAAGTCGTCTCGTCTACTCCACTCTACTCCACTCTACTCCATGGGCACAGTTCGCCAGCCTAGTAGTCTGCGAAGGGTCCGCAGGTCACCTTCTACTTGGTCGATCCACCTTGCCCGCTGCGCACCTCTTCTTCTTGTTTCTGTTGGGACACTTTCTAGAACCATTTTCACTGAGTCGTCGTGTGGCGTTTTTACGACGTGCCCAGCCCACCGTAGTCGCCCAATATTTGCAATGTGGACGATGGATGGTTCTCCCAGCAGCTGGTGCAATTCGTGGTTCATTCACCTCCTCCACGTTCCGTCATCCATCTGCACTCTACCGTAGATGGTACGCAACACCTTCCGTTCGAAAACACCAAGGGCGCGTTGATCTTCCACAAGCATAGTCCAGATCTCGTGGCCGTAGAGGACCACCGATCTAATCAGCGTCTTGTAGACAGTCAACTTCGTGCGGCGGCGAATTTTATTCGACCGGAGCGTCCTCCAGATTCCAAAGTAGGCACGATTCCCTGCCATAATGCGTCTTTGAATTTCTATACTGGTATCATTTTCGGCGGTCACCAGTGAGCTCAAATACACGAACTAATCGACCACCTCGATTTCGTCACCGTCAATCTGAACTCGGGGTGGGAAGCTAACATTGTCTTCACTAGAACCTCTTCCTTTAATGTATTTTGTCTTTGATGCGTTGATGGCAAGTCGTATCCGCCTAGCTTCAGCCATCAGTTTGATGTACGTTTCCGCCATCGTCTCAAAGTCCGTGCCATAATGTCAATGTCATCGGCGAAGCCAAGAAGCTGGATGGACTTCCTGAAGATCGTGCCACTCGTGTCTATCCCAGCTCTTCTAATCACACCTTCTAACGCGATGTTGAATAGCAGACACGAAAGTCCATCACCTTGCCGTAACCCCCTTCGAGATTCAGAGGGACTCGAGAGTGTCCCCGATACTCGAACAATGCACATCAATCGATCGATCGTCGCCTTGACCAATTGCGTCAGTTTATCCGAAAATCCGTACTCGTGCATAATCTGCCATAGCTGATCTCGATCGATTGTGTCGTATGCGGAATTGAATTCGATGAACAAATAATGTGTGGGCACACCAAAATTATTTAAGTGGAATAACAACCCAATTTCCATACTTCAAACCCATATTTTGCCACATTGTAACAAGTACGCTTTTCTTTTATTTAATTATTTTTTTAGTTAGTTATTTATTTGTATAGAATTCATATTTATACAATTTACTTATTTAATCAAATTGCATGAAGTTGCGATTTTACAATTAAATTCGTATATTTGTTTCCCGCCAAGGAATGTCAACTCATGTAGAACTACACTTGTCATACAAATAGTAATGAGCTCCCAATACGTTCAGCTAATTCATTTCATGTGACCCGAATGCGCTATCTGTCGTTAAAGTCCGAGGTTCGAATCCGAACCGTTCTCTCTTATAAAAGAGTAACCGAAAATAGATTGGAGCAAGATAGTATACTGACATTGCATGACAAGGAAAGAGATGTAGCATTGAATGTTCTTCAGGTCGTTGAATTACTTCGGTAATTTGACGTACTTCCGGCCACGATGACGATCACGCCTATCTGAGGGTATCTGGACGACGACCGGTTTGCGAGAGAAAAATAAGCATCGGGAATGTGCTCCCGGATATATTGATTTGATGAGTACGTTCCAGTTGAAGATTGTTCTTATACATTTCTCGATTGCATTTTCGAGGGGACGTCCGGATAGCTTTGAGATTTGGACGTTGTTGTTTTTGCGGGCAGACGCGTTGGTCGCCGGTAAAGGCCAGTAAGGACTGCCAGCAGATGAATCAAGAGGTATTCGAAACAGAATTGGTAAAATGTCCATTCAAATCGATTTAATACAGTTGAACAAATTTTGGAGTTGGAAATAATATTGTTTGAATCTGGAAGTGTGTATATGATACCATTAACCATTTGATTAGGGTAGAGTGAACAAGCGGGGCCTATTGCAAGTAAAAGTGACCTTGGAGTGGTCGTGAATTACCAGGCACTCTGGAATGGGTCACAGGAGCTGCAATAGAGATAACACCTTCTAACCATAGACCAAACCATAGAATGGCGAAAAAAGTAGTGTTTTTGTTGAGTTGTGCTGTGAAAATAAATTCATAACTTCGTGTGAAATAGTGCCGTGTGCCGTGAAAGGATTATTCCAACGCGTGCCCGTTGTGTTTTTAACAGGATAAGTAGAGGAAAGGTTGCCTAGCAACTCGTTTTTGTTTAATTTTGTATTTTTTCCACGGCGCGCTATTGCTTCTGTATTGTGAGATGTGGCGGTAAAATTTTATTTTGTGTTCTCCTCCCTTTATATGTCTGCTGCTAACAGTGTTAGCGTTTAATTTGGTAAAATGGATGTTAGTAATGTATGCGAGCAGTCTATTGCTATGAGTGGGCTCCCAGTTACATGTGTAGGTTCGTGCAATGGAACGCTCCATTTCGCTTTTGCGGCACTCACTAAGACTGCGGCGAGGCTTATAGCAGATAATGGAAATATTCTGTTCAAGTGTGCTAGCCCAAGAAACAATTTCGGTTTTATAAGAGTTCTGTATACCATGATTTAGACTTGTAGCATGCTTTAAAACCTCCATAAAACTTGCAATGTTATTTGGGAGTTGTCTACCAGATCAGAGTCGTGACGAGCAGAATAATCTGATCTCACGCGTCAAAAGGATAGAGGAAGAGATGGAAAAGGTTTTTCAACTCTCGGACTCGATCACTGGCATGCGAGATCACATTGCTGCTCAGGTGGACTGTTCATCTAGGACGATGATATTGTTGTTTTTCAAGAAAATGCGAGTTTTGCGGATGTTGTAAAAAGACATAGTCGTGCCAGTCAAAGTAAAACTCATAGTAACAGTAACAGTAAAAGTAACAAACCAGATAATCGTAAGACTCGTCCGGTCATTGTGATTAAACCAAAAGAGTGGAGAATTTGGGCACAAGCGCATGGATTGCAAAAATTGTGATAGATGCTCTAGGTGCAGCCAACAACACAACACGTCGGAGTTTTAACTGTATTGAAATGTATTAATTGTTTGAAAATGAATAAAGAACACGTCAACCCGCATTTAGCTCGGAATGTTTGCTCTATAAAAGACTTTTTGATCAGAAGAAAAGCAGCTTGCGTTTCAATAAATAGCAGCCAAGTTCCAGGAATGTGAATCAATTCGATTTTTTGTATTTGAATATTGCAGGGTTGTCAACAAACTACGTAGCATTACGTCAGATTGTTGAGGAAAAACGTCCTCTTTTAGTTTTATTATCTGAAACTCATTGTAGAAACTGAAGCTTTTGATCAGTATAGTATTCCGGGATATATTGTTACTGCTTGTTTATTACATTCTAGACACACTGGCGGTGTTGCTATTTATGTCAAAGAATCAGTTCAATTCAACCTTCGTACCAACGAAGTTATTGATGGCAACTGGTTCTTGGGCATTACAGTTGTACGTGGCATGCAGATGGGTAATTATGGTGTTTTTTGTATCATTCTCCCAGTTCTAGTGATCAGCGTTTTGTTGAAGTTTTAGAGAACTGGCTCGAGACATTCCTTGATTCTAGTAAACTAAATATATTGGCTGGTGATTTTAATATTAATTGGCGTGATAACCATAATTCGAATCATTTGAAGCGTTTAGCTGAGTTTTTTTTTATTTTAAAGCAAACGCGTATTTCCAGGCACAGTAGAACTTAAATTGACTACGTTTATTCCAATTTCGATTCCATTTGTTCAGTTACGGATACTCATTTGAAAATAACCGGTCATGAGACTCTAGTGATTAATTTCTTAGACCATGTTAACGATAACGATAATTTTGTAAAATTGAAGTACTGGAGGAAATATTCGAAGCAAGCTGTTTCGAATCTTGTTGAGAGGAGCGTGGATTTTCCATTCGCGGCTGGTAACTTAGATGAATCTACAGCTGTTCTTAATAACGCTTTGAAAACGTGTACCAATCAACTAGTTGAGCAAAAGTTGGTTTCTTTGAAAAACTCGAACAGCTGGTACAATTTGGATCTTTTGCGTCTTAAACGGAAAAAGGACAAATGGTACAAAAAGTTGTGTAGATCAAATAATGACATAATCATTGGAATAGGTACACAATCGCGCGTAATAAGTATTCACAATCGATAAAGAAAACTCGCATCAAAACAACAGCAAAGAGTTATGGAAAATGTTGAAATCTTTATTAAAACCTAGTAATTGCAAACTGCGGTCCTTAACTTTTAATGGCACATTAGAACAGTCGGAACAAGTAATTGCATCTAAGTTATTGATTATTTGGTTAAAAGTGTTTAATTGAATAATCAATCCATTGAATTGGTCGATGAACTTGTTTAAATAAAACAGCCAGTTAATAGTAGTTGTAGATTTGAAGTTTTTTACCCAATAACATTAGATGAACTTAGAGTTATTTGTTTTTCATTAGGAAAATCGGCTGGAGTAGCTAATGTTAATGCTAGAGTTAGTCAAGATTGCTTTCATGTCATTGGCCTCATCTTTCTGGACCTTATTAATAAATCATTGCAGAATGGACAAATGCCACAAATTTGGAAGGAATCCTTAGTGGTTCCTATTCAAAAAGTTGCTGGAACGATTAAAGCCGAAGAGTTTCGTCCCATCAACATGTTGCACACATTAGAGAAAATCTTAGAACTTGTCGTTAAAGACTAGCTGTTGGAGTATTTGAATAGCAACTCTTTGTTGATACCAGAACAATCGGGATATCGGGAAGGTCATTCCTGTGAAACTGCGTTGAATTTGATGTTAGCAAAGTGGAAAGACAACTTGGAGCGTAAAGATACGATTGTTGCTGTTTTTTGGAT
>NW_027041187.1:85000-93257 GCF_037179485.1 Ochlerotatus camptorhynchus
GAAGAGTACATCCATAGTGGACATCAGGCGATCCAGTACAGTATATGGTACAGACACCGGTGGAAATGCGGAGGACGAAAGTAAGCGAGTGGAAGTGGAAGACGAAGGCATTCAACAAGGATCTCTTCATCGAAGCTCTAAGGGTAGACAGCAGCGTCCTGGGTCTAAGCGCGAACGAGTTGACCGAATCATTTGCCAGGGCATGTGACACGACTATGCCGAGAAAACTGGAGCCAACAAACAGGCGGCGTCCAGCTTACTGGTGGAACGAGGAAATTAGCACCCTCCGTGCTAGTTGTCTTCTAGCCAGAAGGCGCGTTCAGAGAGCAAGAACTGAAGCAGACAGAGAGGAGCGCAGGGTGGTGTTCCGAGCAGCCAAGGCTGCACTAAAACGAAGGATAAAGCTGAGCAAGTCAAATAGTTTCAAGGAGCTGTGCCTAGATGCCGATGCCAACCCCAGGGGTAACGCATACCGAGTCGCGATGGCGAAGATCAGAGGTCCAACGATGCCGGTTGAAATGTGTTCCAACAAGCTTAAAGTCATCGTAGAGGGACTTTTTCCACAGCATAACCCAACGACCTCGCCACCTACACCATATGGCGAGAAAGATGGAGACAACGTTGAACAAGTCTCCAACGAGGAACTCCTAGCAGTAGCGAAAGGGTTGAAGGCGAATAAAGCTTCCGGCCTGGATGGAATTCCCAACGTCACGTTGAAGGCGGCGATCCAGACGTTCCCGGACATGTTCAGGATAGTGTAGATAGCAGAAATGTCTGGACGAGAGTCAGTTCCCTGATAGGTGGAAGGTACAAAAGCTTATGCTGTTGCCGAAGCCCGGAAAACCACTGGGGGATCCTGCATCGTATAGGCCAATATGCTTGTTGGATACTGTCGGAAAGCTCTTGGAGAGGATCATCCTGAACAGGCTAACGAAATGCACGGAGAGTGAACATGGGTTGTCGGAGAGGCAGTTTGGATTCCGGAAAAGGAGATCAATGGTGGATGCAATTCGGACAGTGAATGACAAAGCCGAGAAAGCTTCCAAACAGAAGCGGAGAGGAAATCGATACTGCGCCGTGATTGCGATTGATGTGAATAATGCATTGAATAGTGCCAGCTGGGAGGCCATCGCCAAGGCGCTCCATAGAATGAGGGTTCCAGACTACCTCTGCAGGATTCTAAGTAGTTACTTCCAGAACCGGGTCCTGGTCTACGAGACAGACACGGGGCAGAAAACGCTGAGAATCACGGCGGCAGTTCCTCAAGGCTCCATTCTAGGTCTCACGCTGTGGAAAGGAATGTACAATGGCGTGCTGACGCTGAAGCTGCCCAAAGAAGTTGAGATCGTTGGCTTTGTGGACGATTTCGTCTTGACGGTAACCGGTGAGACGCTGGAAGAAGTGGAAATGCTGGCGGCTGAGGCGATAGATACGATTGGTAGCTGGATGCAAGGAGCAAAGCTGCAGATAGCCCACCACAAAACAGAAGGGATGTTGGTCAGTAACTGTAAAGCATTGCAGCGGGCAGAAATCACCGTTGGAGAGCACACCATTGTTTCGCAGCGCATGCTGAAGTACCTGAAAGTGATGATTGACGACCGGCTAAACTTTAACAGCCGCATTGAATATGCTTGCGAGAAGGCGGCGAAGGTCATCAACGCAATAGCCAGAATCATGCCGAACAATTCGGGTCCAAGCAGCAGCAAGAGGCGTCTTCTGGCTAGTGTGTCTTCATAGGTACTAAGGTACGGAGGTCCAGCCTGGATTGAAACGCTGAAAACTAAGCAGAACGAAAGGAAATTGAGCAGTACGTTCCGGCTCATGGCCATGCGAGTCGTGAGTGCGTACAGAACCATTTCGTTGGAGGCAGTATGCATTATCGCCGGTATGATCCCAATCGGCATCACATTGGCGGAGGACTACGAGTGCTATATGACGAGAGAAACCAGAGGAGTACGAAAAACTGTGTCGATTGCTAAGTGGCAGCAGGAGTGGGATGCAGCAGAGAACGGTAGATGGACACACAGAATAATACCGATTCTTTCGACCTGGGTGAACAGGAAGCATGGAGAAGTCAACTTCCACTTGACGCAGTTCTTGTCTGGTCATGGCTGCTTGAGGAAGTACATGCATCGGTTCGGACACACAACGTCACCCTTCTGTCCTGAGTGTCGGAATGTGGAAGAATCACCAGAACACGTGGTCTTCGAATGTCCTAGATTTGATGCTGTGCGAGAGGATATGCTCGCCCTTAGTGCCGAGAATGTCGTCGTTGAAATGTGTCGAGAGGAGGGCACCTTTAACGCCGTCAGCAGAGCATTAACGCAGATCATTTCAGCGCTGCAGCGAAACTGGCGAGAAGACCAGCTAGAAAGTATTAATGTGCTCACACAAGTACGAAGTGAAAGCCGAAACCGGGAGAACTCTACGTCAGAGTAGGCTGAATCCACCACCGGGGTTAACCGAGTAGAACGCGACGCTGGGAGCTAATGGCTCACAAATTGGAGAGACGATCAGCGAAGTGGAAGCGCCAGTTAGCTGAAGGAAAGTGAGGTGCGTAATGCACAGCCCTCTCCGAAGTAATACGACAAGTGTTTCCAGGGGGAAAATGGCAAGGCGTCCAAGGAGGTTTTAGTGCGGTTAGAATCCCACACACCGTGTCACCGCGACCGTGCGCCCGATCGTCAAGCGGTGGCATGATGGCCTTTTGAAGGTTTCCTCCTTGCAAACAAAAAAAAAGGAGAAAAAAACAAAAGAATACTACCCTGAGGAACACCTGCTCTAACAGGTAGTCGATCAGGATTGGAATTTTTATAATTTACTGGCAGGTTTCTGTCAGTTGAATAATTTTGAACTAATTTCATAATATAGACTGGAAAATTAAACTTTTTCAAATTAGCAATCAACTCTTTTTTTCCTTGATTTGTTTTCCGTTGTCCTTGTTTTCCGTGCTGAGCACCAATGCTACCGACAACAGGAAGGCAGTTCCAATACCTGGACCCTACATATCGACCCATCAACTCATGAACCGGGGACCAACGGCTTTACTTCCCTTCCGAAGGAAGGCGTGAGAGATGTTATGCCTCAGAACATTCCGGCGGCGCCGCCTGTGATTGTACCCAGGCCTGCTGGGGTGAGAGGTAATCACGCTTACCACTACACCACCGGTGCCGCTCAACAATCAAATCTTCATGCCAAACACCATCGAATGCTTTTTCTATGTCTAGAAGAGCAACTTAAATTGAGCAGCCTTCAGATTTGTTTGAACGAGTTAAATTAGTAACTCTTAAGAGTTGATGAGTAGTTGAACGCCCATGGTGAAATCCAAACTGCTCATCTGCAAAAATTGAGTTGGTATTTATGTGAAGCATCATTCTATTTAAAAAAAATCAAAAAGTTTACTTATTGAAGAAAGCCAGCTTATTGGACGGTAGCTATAAGCTTCAGCTGGATTTCTATCCGGCTTTAAAATTGGAACAAGTTTTGCATTTTTTCATTTATCAGGAATTTTTCCATTTTACCATGAAAGACAAGGTACTCTCTGGGAGTTTTAAATGAGGATATAGAAAATTCCATCATCACCTGTAGCTTTCATAATTTGTATTTTTTTAGTTATAGATCTCAATAGGACTAGTAAGACCCAAACTAAAATTATGGGAACTCTCGAATTGCTTAGCAAGAGCTTTTTGCGATTTTTTTATTAAAATTATACCACCTTCTTTAAGCGCTAAAGCCATTCTAGGTTTTTTTTTAAATTTGTGTTTCCAAAAGGGTTTGGAACTCGGGTTTAATTAAGAAACATTATTTTCAAAAGTTTTGTTTCTCAGGGCAGAGAATCGATTTTTAATTTGTTTTTGCAAATCCCGCCAGATACCTTTCATGGCAGGATCGCGTGTTCTTTGAAATTGTCTCCTACGGACATTTTTAAGACGGATCAAGAACTGAAGATCATCGTCAATTATAATTGAATCAAATATAACCTCGCATTTTGGTAATGAGGCAGCTCTTGCTTCAACTATAGAAGAGGCAAGAGCATAATTAACATCATCTTTGGTTTGCAAAGGAATGTTTGGATCGAAGCTATATTCCATAAATGTTCGATATTGCTCCCAATCAGCTCTGTGGGAATTGAAAGTAGAGCTGTTGGGATTAGAAATTATTTCTTGGGATATTTCTCAAGTTACTGGAAGGTGATCAGAACCGAAGTCAGCATGGGTAACTATATAACAATAGTTGAGGGATTTCTTGCTGAAGAAAAGCATGTTGGGCTGTTTGGATATTGAATAGTGTAATAACCTGCAGAACAATCATCAAACAGAATATTCCCATTGTAATTGCTTTGAGCATTATTCCATGAGTGGTGTTTTGCATTAAAATCACCAATAATGAAGAATTTAGACCTATGATGGGTAAGTTTTTGAAGGTCACCCTTGAGCAAATTCTTTTGCTGACCTACGCTTTGGAATGGCAAATAGGCAGCTATAAGCGTTAGTTGTCTAAATTTTGTTTCAACAGAAACTCCCAAAGTTTCAAAAACTTTGAAAGAGCAAATTGAGAGCAAATTGAGAGTGAGAGCAAATTTTCTCTCTCAAATTTGGCTCTCTGGGGACTGGTAGTAATGCAGGTAAAGCTGTATGGGGAAAAATCGTTTTTTTTTAGTTGTAGCTTGTTTAACAATAATTTCCGGGAAAAAAGTCAACGACAAAGTCCCTGACTAATTTCATTAGATTGTCGTTCACTTTTTTTTAACTGAATATGCACCGAAAGCGAATTATTCCCACTTCTCTCAAATTCTATATGGGGATTTTTATCACTTCCTACCAGCGAAACAGCGCCATCTCTGTGGAAAGTGGTCGGGCGAAATGATTAATTCAAGTTGAACATTGAATTAGGTCCTAAGTAACACTGACAAGATTCTCTTCGTCGACTTTCTCCTTGAATCCACTCGGCCCAGGTATTTTCAGCACACATATCGATAAAAGAAGTTTTTATCTAGCATCTAATACGACAAACACAACAAGAAATGATTCTGTGCTCAAGTTATTAAGGCTGTGTTCCATTTGGTGAATTTTTGCTTAAATTTGACAGATGGAAAATTTTCAAATAAACCTGCTATTCCAGCACTTATTTCTGACAGACAAGGAATCAATTTGACAAACGCTTTCTCGAAAATCGGCACAGAGGGATTTTCGACATCTTAATTTATTTTCGAAGTGTCAAATCTAAGTGAAAATTTTCCAAATGGAACACAACCCGAGGGGGACGACTCTATCTACGATGCAGGAAATATTGTGTTTTGCTGTGGATAGCTGCGCGTACGCTGAGTAGATAGAAAGAAGATTTATCACGATTTTGAAGATTTCCTGCAATAAGATGATGCGCGAAGCAAGTAGATGCGAGAAATGAAAGAAGATTTTTCGAAGATTTATTCGCTAGTGTGAGATTTTTTGAGCATCTAGAATAGAGATTTAGATGTGTCGCCCCCCTCGACACAACCTTAGTATTTTTTTTATTTGCTCAATCGGTAGATAAAATATGTACCGAGAACTTATTGGAGGGATTCATGGTTAATTGATATCATCTCGATCAACTATGAAATGTTGCATAACATTGATGCAAAATTGTGCACTCCGTTTTTGTGTGTGCATTTATTTTTAGCGTTTTGAAGTTGAATCGCTGAGCATCAACCATAGAAAAAACTCAAGAGTACAGATATCAGCTCTCACAAAACTTATAACAAAGAAACTGGAACTTCACGTTTGTTGCAGTCCAGTACACAAGGAGTTTCAATTTTATGAGTGATGTCACCACAACCGTCCAAGATTTGTGTCCTAGAAATCTTGAAGTGATAGGGAATATCAGCCATCATGACGGTCATTGTTGGACGCTTCAATGAATCACTTGAAGAAAGCCTTACTCATATCTGATTGTAATTTAGGAACCAAATGAAATAAAATATGTATTCGCATTTTTATGAGGTCCTGAAATTAACCAAGTTTTACTAAGTAGGAAATCCAAAATATTTATTTATTTTATTTTATTTTATTTTACTTGTCTTCGAACTGATCGTATAGACAGATATTGCTATTCACTAATCCTATTTCTAAACATTGTCTTAGATATATTAAAATCAAAAAGGACAAATACTTCATTAAAACGACGACAACAAACATCAAACGGATGGTTCTGTCCATAAAGAGTGCGGTGCACAGGAAGGCGGAGAAAATCTGCACGCCGGATCGTTCTGGCCGGAATGTTCACATTTATATTGCTCAGCAGTACTGAGCAGTCTACGTTGCTCTTCAGGATGTCGAATATAAAAAGCCGCTGCAAAAGGATCCTCCTACTAGTCAAGGTCGGTAGATGTATCAAGGCGCAGCGATGCTCGTAGGGTGGTAATCGAACCGGATCATTCCACGGAAGTAAACGAAGTGCAAATCGAAGAAAGTTCCTTTGAATACGCTCGATCCGGTTAATCTGAACGACATGGAATGGCGCCCACACCAGCACTCCATATTCAAGTATGCTGCGTACCAACGCGCAGTAGAGACTTTTCAAGCAATGAATGTCTTCAAACATTACATTACGTTTTCGGGCATTTACATCCATTCCGTTTAGCCTGCACCAGTGTAGTAACGCGTCGATGTCAGCTTGTATGGCACAGCAATCAACTAACGATGAAACTACCCGAAAGAACTTCAAATCATCGGCAAACATTACCTTCGGAGATTTAATCGTTTCGCAAAGATCGTTGATGAATAGCACAAAAAGAAGTGGGCCCAAATGGCTCCCTTGAGGCACACCAGATGTGATATCGAATGGGTCAGAGCTCGTTCCATCGAGGCGAACGTAGGCACTGCGCTCAGTTAGGTAGGAAAATATCCAGCGATTCAACCAGGCGGGTAGGCCCATTCTGTCCAATTTGTCCACCGCCAAAGAATGCGGCACTCTATCGAACGCTTTAGAGAAGTCGATATAGATGGCATCGATTTGTTGTCTCATTTCCAGTGCGTTGACCAACGAGGAAACATATGCCATCAGGTTGGTAGTTTTTTTTTTCTTTGGTTTGTTTTTTTTCGTCGATTTTGTTATCGTGCTGCGCACCAATGCTACCGACGTGCCAGGAAGGCAGCTCCCACACCTGGACCCTACCTATCGACCATCAACTTCATGAACCGGGGACCAACGGCTTTACTTCCCATCCGAAGGAAGGCATGATCAGAGATGTTATAGGTTGGTAGTGGTAGAGCGTTTTTTCACGAATCCATGCTGGAATTCGGAAATAATATGATGAACGTGTGGATAAAACGAATCGAAGACGAGGCTTTCAAAAATCTTTGGCAAGCAGCTCAAAATTGATATGCCACGGTAGTTCTCTACGTTGTGGATACTACCAGCTTTATGTATGGGAGTAATGGCAGCAGTTTTCCAAGCACTCGGAAAAACGCCTTCCGCCATGGAACGATTAAAAAGAATTGTGGCGGGAACGGAAAGCGAAATGGCGCAGTTCATGATAAACAGTGGTGAAGACGATCTAGTCCGGCACCTTTGGATTCGTCTATCCCTTGGAGTTTGCTCAGCACATTTTCCGGAGAAAAGTCGAGAAGCGCTACGTTCAAATCATACCGAGGCAAACTGTCCAAGTACACTTCAGACGGAGGTGATCGGTTATTACTTAGCACACCCCGAAAGAATGACGAGAACAAATTTGCCGAATCAAGCGGGGTTTCGGCCGTAAACTCGTTATAAAAAACATGCTAAGGAATTGCATCCATCTGCTTTCGACTTCTCATGAATGACCAAAACGATTTAAGATCGTTTTTGATGTTTTCTTCCGTGCGATGAATGTAGCTGCTGAAGCATCGCGCAAGCAAAGAGTTATAATCGCTCTCCAATACACGCAGCTCAGCTTTGTGCTGTTTGTCCATCGAACGAAAATAACGTTTCCTGGCCTTGCGAAGACGATTACGTAGATGCTGCAGCTCGTTGTTCCACCAAGGCTGTCTTCTCCCGAAAAAGCGGCGTCTTTGCTTCATCGGTACTACATCCCGAACAAATGAGAATACTTGTTGATAAAAATTGGAAACAGCTTCGTTGATGTTGCACCCATTAAGGCACCCATCCCAATGAACGGCCGAAATTAATGCGTTAAGCGATGCGAAGTCACATTGGTTGAAATCAAAGTTGAAAGGGTCCGATGCATTCATCATATCGCACTTTCTGATGGTTTCAATTTTAACACGAAGGGCTTGTGATC
>NW_027041188.1:0-22500 GCF_037179485.1 Ochlerotatus camptorhynchus
AGAAAAAGTACCATAAGGCTAATATTTTAGAGGATAATAATGGTAGTTTACCAGTAATAGTAGTGTTTGCAGATGATGTACTAATAATAGCCGTAAATATAAAAGAAATAGAAAAGGTTATTAAAATACTTAAGGAAGAGTTAGGTAAGATAGGGTTGGAAATAAATAGTGCAAAAAGTAAAATTATGATAAGGGAACCAAACACAGATAGGAATATACCTAAAACCATTAAAATTGACGGAGAAGAGCTAGATGTAGTTAATAATATGAAATATCTAGGTACATACTTGACAGAAACACTAGATAGGCCACAAACGACAAGGAAAAGATGTAAACAAGCAATAGGTAGTAGTAAAGTTATGATAGAATTTCTAAGAAGGTATAAACTACCGTGGAAATTAGCTAAATTAATGTATAAGACAGTTATATCACCCACAATCACGTACGGACTTAAGGCAGCCACATTAATTAAAAGAAATAGGAAATCAATCAGCAAATACGAGATGCAGATATTAAAGGAAATGTTGAAATATTGTAGAGATAGGCCAAAAGGTAGATTAACAGTGTCAAAGCTTTTAGATGGAAAGACAGCAGTAAAAAAAATCAGGGTGATGAGAATAAATTATTGGGGTCACATTCAAAGAAGACCTGAAGGACATCCATTGAAGGTAGCACAGAAAATGAAAGAAAATACTAAGAAAAGAGGTAGACCAGCCAAGACATGGAATGATTGTATAAAAGAAGATAAAAGTAAATTAACAAATACAACAGAAGAAGAGTGGATAACATTAGCTAGGGATAGGGATAAGTTGAAAAGCAAGGCAGAAGAAATTTATAAAGTATTAGGTAGTGAGGAAGAATCTGAAACAGATATAGAGGATTAAAAAGTTAACAGGTTGTTGATAAAAATCAAATCAATCGCATGCAAAAAATGACGGGTTATTGAATAAAAAGATTATAAATCAATGTTATGCACAATTATACTAAAATAATATATATTTCAGATGATAATTGAAGATGATAGATGAAGACAAGGAAAACAAAGAAAGAACATAAAAATGGAAGTAAGGGCTGCCAGCAGATGAATCAAGAGGTATTCGAAACAAAATTGGTAAGAAATGTCCATTAAAATTGATTTAATACAGATGAAAAAATTTCAAAACTATATACATGCCAGATTTGGAAATAATAGTTTTTGAATCTGGAAGTGTGTTTATGATACCATTATCCATTTGATAAAGGTAGAGTAAACATGCGGGGCTTATTGTAAGTAAAAGTGACCTCGGAGTGGTCGTGAATTACCAGGCATTCTGAAATGGGTCACTGGAGCTGCAATAGAGCTAACACCTTCTAACTCCCGGACTAAACCTGCTTTAAATTAAGAGTAATAAAAAGCAGTTTTCTTCCATAATAACACTGCCGGACAGTGGGGGTTGGATTGTACACACACACACACACACACACACACGCACACACACACACACACACACACACACACACACACACACACACACACACACACACACACACACACACACACACACACACACACACACACACACACACACACACACACACACACACACACACACACACACACACACACACACACACACACACACACACACACACACACACACACACACACACACACACACACACACACACACACACACACACACACACACACACACACACACACACACACAGCCAGGTAGAAGTCGTCAATTTTTGTCCTTAGTCCACGCACGTTCTGGTAGTAGATTCGCAAGTTTTGGTGGAGATCATCAGAGTGGCGAGTTGCTGAGCTGGAACATGCAGGCACATCAGGCAATGGAACAGTTCTATTAAACGCATACTTGCCAGTGTCAGGAGGTTGGAAGACCCCGTCACCACTCTCAACCACAGGGCCAGAACGACTGAGGCGACTGGAACCAGCAAGCACGACTGGGTCGAGAGGGCTAGGGGCTTCCATAACGCAATAGGCAGTGCGTTCTGGTATCGGTGATAGGCCATTAGAGATGTCATCGATGCATGGAGTAGAACATTCACTAGGTTCGCCGTGTCTGCATCCAATATCGTGTCTGCATCCAATTTCGTCAGGCGAAGGCAAGATGCAGTGTTCTTGCAATCCTTCTGAAGTGGAAGGTTGGAAGACCCCGTCACCAAGCTCAACTGCAGGGTCAGAACGTCTACGATGGCAGCAACCAGCAAGCGCGACTGAGTCGAGTGGATCAGGGGCTTCCATTAGGCAACAGGCCGTGCATTCTGGTTTGAAGAGTTTATTCGTGTGATGATAAGCTTTGATGAAATGGAAGAGGCGAAATGCTGTGCTGGAACACGAAAAGTCATCAGGCAATGGAATGATTCTATCGAACACATACTTGCCTGAAAAAGGAGGTTGGAAGCCCCCATCACCATTTTCGACCGCAGGTCCAGAACGGCTAAGATGACAGGAACCAGCAAGCGCGACTGGGTCGATAGGCTTAGGGGCTTCCATAAGGTGACAGGCAGTGCGTTCTGGATTGACAGGAACATTGAGTACGACGACGTCCGACGTGAGCAGCTTGTAAGTATTGGCACAGGTGTGTGCAGCGATAACACGTTGCTTGTCAATCAAGTGTTTCCTGATGATCGCGAGCTCGAGTAGTTTTTTTTCACGAGATTCGAAGGTTCGGATTTCGACTCCTTCTGGCCAGTACCATGTATCCTCAACGACGGTTTGAGCGTTCCTTGGTACAGTGGCTTTGAAGGACACAAATGTTAGGTCACGCTGATCCTTACCCCTGGGAATTAGCTTTACTACTTTCATCATGGGGGGGTCGACGTTGGTAATATCACAGATGTGATCCCGAATAGCTACTTCGGTTTGATCTGGTGCGAAAGGTGTCACGTAGTATGCAACTTGGTGTTCGTCAATTTTCAGCTGAGGCTCTTTTCGAGCAACCTTGAGTGAATTGAAACCGGTTGATACGGATAATGGTCCAGGTTGCCCAGTGGTTTGTTGCTGAGGTGTAATTGAAGTGGAGTTCATCAGGTTTGTTGTTTGATTGGGAGGATTAGCAGATGTAACTGGTCTCGATTCAGCAGTGGCGTTAGCAGTGGCACCGGTGTCGGTGGACTTCAGATTTGATTGTTGAGACGAGGTGCTTTTGGAATTTCCACATATGATTTGCACACGTTTGTTACCAACGATGAATTTGTCAGCTGGTTGATGAATGGTACTGTTAATATCATCGAAAACCTCGAAGAAAGAGGTATCATCGCATGATCTGGAACGATCGAGAGGATCAAACGAATCATCAAGTGTGAGTTGATCGATTGTCCTGTGAAAGGCGGCTTGATCCAACGAAAGGTTGGATGCTCTTTTCTTCTGGTCAAAAAGAATTCCGTTAATGGTTCGAAGATTCTCTCCATAGTTTCCCAGTCTTGTGTCCATCGAATCCATCCTGATGAGAAGCTCACGTAATGCCTTCATGATGATCTTGTCACGGTCATAAACAGCAGGCTCGAAGTTCAGTCGACAAGCCTGACAGAACCATAGGAGTCCCACTTGAGCAGACCATGACACAAGATGACTTCTGTTCACTCCTACACAGCTTGGATGGTATCGCCGGTTACATGATCCACTGCAAACTATCAACTTGCTTGAGCTTAACGTTTTGTTGCATACGTTGCAATTCTCCATGACTTGAAGCTATGTTTGTCTATGGTGTATGATGTGTTACGCCTTTGGCTATTCTTCACGGGCTGCACGAGTCGATGTATACATCTATACACTATAGTGGTACTTGTGGGTATGAATATTGCTATGAAAACGATTGTCCGCTACTCTCGCGGGCAGATGGCGCTTTTCTCGGAAAAATCGACGTGGAGGTTAGATGAATGGCGCGTCGGAGGAATCAAACAATACACAAAGAACACTTTACTGCGTTGGCACATAAAAAGCCCAAAATCACTTCCAATCAAAAATTCACGACGAAAACTTCAGCTTTTATACACAACTACGACACTCCGTGATTGAAATCGGCACAGACGGATAATTAATTTGGTAAACAAACACAATTAAACGTGAAAAACTACTTAGTCTACAATGATGCGTGGCTCATAGTATTGACAGCTGTCTAAGCTGTCATGTAAATTTCAGTGCCCTGAGACTGACACATGCAAGCGGCCCTTTTGACATAAGAATCAGTTGAAAAGGACGAGAAAATAAATTCAATCAAACGCACTTTTCGTCGAGTTACATATGTTTCAGTTTCAGGACACTTAATTTTACATGCCATGATTGTTTACGTTCCATGATTTACGTCAAAGATGAATTACGTCTCGTGTAAAAATAGTAATTTCTAAGTGTGTATGATTTGATATGCAGTATGATTCATTTGCCACAAATATGATTATGGCCTAAAGAACTGGGTTTCAGGATCTCAGGAACCGATGTCAAAGTGGCCATGTGTTACAGGATTCATCTCAAACTGTTTTAATTAGGCATATCTACTTTTTTGTCGTGATTGGAACCACCACATGATATGGATTTCATGAATTTGATTATAACTTACCGTATCGTATTGCGGAATCTATGAAATGGAATTCCGGCATCTCGAAACCGATGCCAATGTGACCAGATGCCAAAGGAATCACCACAAATAATCTTTTTTGTTTTTTTTTCGCTTGATTTGTTTTCCGTCGATCTTGTTTTTTGTGCTGAGCACCAATGCTACCGACGCCAGGGAGACAGCTTCCACACTTGGACCACCTTGGACCCTACCTATCGACCCTTCAACTCATGAACCGAGAACCAACAGCTTTACTTCCCTTCCGAAGGAAGACGTGCTCAGAGATGTTATGTCTCAGAACAACCCGGTGGCGCCGACTGGAATTGAACCCAGGCCTGCTTTGGTGAGAGGCGATCATGCTTACCACTACACCACCGGCGCCGCTCACGAATAATCTTTATTGATCTTATCTTATCATGCTAACATGATTTGATATGCAACATGATTATTATACCGCGAATGTTACTGTGCGGTATAAAACCGAATTCCACGGATTTCCCGGAACCGATGCCAATGTGCCCAACAGATACACTACAACCTGGGGCCACATTGCGCATCTCGAAACGAAAAACTTTTTCATACAAGCGTTCGTACAAAAAGTCTTTCGTTTCGAGATTCGCAATGTGACCCCTGATTTCATTGATCATAGCTTGTCATTTTGGTATAATATTATATAGATTATCATTTTGGCATTATGATATCATAACCTCAATGTAATTATATTCCAACAAACCGTTCACCGGAATTCAAAGATCCTCGTTTCGGAACCGATGCCAAACTGACCAAAATCATCTCAAATCATCTTCATTCACTTGATTCTACCTATTTCACAAGCCACAAGATACTTTTGCCTGAGATATTACTATGCCCTACAGAACCGATTTCCGGAACTCCCGGAACCGATAATATCGTAGCCATACGTTATGGAAATATCTAGATTTAGTCTTACTCATCATATTTCAAATATCTGATATCATTTGCTGCACCAGACAACCGATTTGCATGAAAATTTAAAACATTTGGTCAAACTGGTTAAAAAGGTTAAAAAAAAACACAGACATATTTACATCTCCTAAGAACGAGAAGGGTTCTAAGAGGGTGGTACCTACGACAAAAGTTAGTTCATTTATTCTCCTTGAATAAAAATAAATTTATGAAAATCGGATGAGGCATTGCTGAGAACGAGTTTGTTGAAAAAACAAAATCGTTCGTCATGGTACTTTACGGGTTAAGAGAATTTGTTCATGCTTAATTTCTGGATTTGCCTCAATGAAAGCTGAAAAAAAAAATCACCATTATAATATAAATTCAAATATTCGTTATCAAAGAGCTGAAAACTATTTAAATAAATCAAATCAATAGATTCAACCAGGGGGAAAGCTGAACATATTGAATCATTACAATATAAATCTAAATATGCTCCATCATCAAAGAGCTGAAAAGAAAAGAATCTAAAAGTATTCCATAATCGAAGAACTGAAAAAAAAACATTTTCAAACAACCAAAAATCGGGTCAACATAAGGTTGAAAATTCATTTAAATCTTGATTAAAGAGATTTTTAACCGTAGGCTAGTTCATCTCTAAGGTGGAAAAAGTGAAAATTTATAATATAAATACAAAATTCAATAATTCAAATGAATTATTATAATATACTAGAGATGTTCCATCACCGAAGAGCTGAAAGCAAGCTTAAATGATTTATATCCATATATCCAGCATGAATGAAAACTGAAAAAAGTGTATTATTATTATATAAATCTAATGATGTCATACATCGAAGAGCTGAAAATCAACTTTTATTATTTAAAACAATCGATCTAACCTGAGTGAAGGCTGAGAAAAACAAATCGTTACGATATGATTAAGTTTTCACTTGATATGTAATGACCAACAGAAATACGCGATAATTCATATAGCGGCTGTTGATTAATTTTAAATACACTAACGGTACTGCCTACGGCGACTACGACAGCGACTACGACAGCGACTACGACGGCGCCTACGACGACAACAACAGTAAATTTGTAACTTACCATGTGTCTAGGATATATCACCTTTAAAAGCAAATTAAGTTTATAGAGATGAAGGAAGAAACTTTGGTTGCAGGGAAAGAAATAATGTGTCAAATGGATTTCACTAAGAACTATTCTTGTTTGATCCAAGATTTGATCCAAAGTCATTATTTTTCAAGGCCACACGTAACTATTCACCCTTTTGTAATGTACTACAATGAAGGTTGCTCTTTAATAGTTTTAAGTTTTATTGTAATAGCAGATATGAAAAAAATCATAACACAATATCGGTTTACACGTTTCAATGTAAATTACTTTCAAAATTAAAAGATAAATTTCCAGATCTTGTAAAATATACTTATCTGTCAGATGGTTGCGCAGAGCAGTATAAAAACAAATGTAATAAAAAAAAACTTGTGTAGCCATGACAAGGATTTTAACATCAGAGCAGAATGGCACTTTTTTTCCAACTTC
This sequence comes from Ochlerotatus camptorhynchus, assembly GCF_037179485.1. NCBI lineage: Eukaryota > Metazoa > Arthropoda > Insecta > Diptera > Culicidae > Ochlerotatus > Ochlerotatus camptorhynchus. The sequence continues at coordinate 7,047 of NW_027041188.1, forward strand.
ACATGGAAAAGATCCTTGTGATGGCATTTGCGGTAACATCAAGAGGATGGCTAGGGATGCTAGTATAAGACAGAGTGCTGAAGTTAACAACGCTAAACAATTTTTCGAGTGATCAACGTCTAAAGAAACGAAACACCAGTTCAAAAAAGATTGGGAATTTATTTTTGCAACCAACGAAGATTATAAATTAGTTGAAAGTGTGCTTCAGGAAAGATTTGAAGATTTAGTAACAATCGCTGGAACTAAGAAATGACTAAAATATATACGTACCCTAATTAACAAAGCACAACTATCAATTAACACATATTTAAATTAACTGTTAAATGCGTGTTCGATGTACAAGATGCGAGTGTTATGTCTGTTTGTCTGTGTTTCGATGAAGATTTGCAGGTTTTCAAAAGATATTGTTTTCTTTCTTAGTGACTTTCATGGTCTATAAAATGCTCAATTTATTTTTCAAAGTGCTAATTTTATACGTTTCTTGTTCTTATCTTTTTTTTTTGTTGAGCGTTTTTGAAATTTTCCCTTGGACATTCATTGTGATTTTTTTTGTCTTTTTTTATTTTTATATGGCTCAAACGGCATTTTCTAGTGCTCTTTTGTGACGTATAGATTGCTCAAACAGCTGTTTTTAGTGCTCTTTTGATTTTGTTTAATGGTACCTTTTTCAATGAGACCCACATTCGTTAATCTTCTTCATCGACATCGCCTTTGTTAGCCAAGACACAGTATCATCACTTATCGCTGTCTTGAAAATACCATATGGAAATTAATCTGGGTTATTGGCTCATAGACATTCAATTTAAAAGAAAATTTCCTGAATATCATTGGATTTTTTTTATTTTATATTGCGCAGTGTTCGTTTTTAACTGCTCATTTTTACTTTCCTGCATGAATTATTTTCTTTTCTTTAAGAACGATTCATATTTTACGATGGCTCATCCTCATGTTCAAGCATACATTTATCGCCTGGTTTCTGGAACTTTTTCAGTTTTAAAAGATATTTTCATTTTCTTTTTGGGGAAATAATCACGATTTTACAGCATATTTTGATTTAAACAGTGATAACTGTGCGCTTTGTGTGGGACATTTTAGATTTATTTATCGCGGTTATTCAATATGACATTGCTCATTTTGCCACTTTTATGGGAAAATATGTTCAACTGCAGGTGACGTAGGTGAGTTATTTAGTGCTCAAATTTCCTTATTTAGTGGAGATTGATCCTTATTTAATTGAGCGTATTCTATTTGCTATTGCCCTTTTTGCCATTTTCACCGCTCACATTCAAATTATTAAAAGAAGCTTTTTATTTGTTTATTGCCTTTTTCTTCATTTCTATTGCAACTTTTTTTTTCATTTATTGGTGCACCCCTGTAGTATTTAGTGGTCAATTTGAGATTTTTTATTGCTCATTTCGCTTTTTTCATTGATGGTTAATTGTACTGTCTTTCTTAATATACCTATGAACTCTACCTATAGGCGAAGTTTCATAGAAATCAAAGACCCAATTTTTCCGATAATTAAAAAAATCCCCAGATGTACGATGTACATCGATTTTGCGAACAAAATTACATCCATTGATGTGATATTGTATAGATCTGCTTTTTGCTATTGCATCATTATTTCATAGTTCAGCTTGAATTACGTTGATTACAATTTTCTTTGTTGTGTAGTTACATTATATTTGCAACATACTGCATAAATATACTGGAGTACCCTTCTTAGAGCCCAGAATTGAACTCCATTAAAAATCTTTGGATTAATTAGCACGAACAGGTCAACGCTCAAGAAACTGAGAACCAGCAGCTCACATAAAGGGTGATACGGTCAAAATTTGGTCAATATCAACTTGACGTATTTCTTTCAATTTTGCATTTAAAAAACCTGAACACCCCTCATTTTGAAGGTGTGTGTGTGTAGAATGTTGCTCCTATTTTGATTTTGGAATTCACTCTTCAGTTGTCAAAATGCCGTCCAAGCAAGAAGAGCAGCGTATCAAAATTTTGCTCGCGCATCGCGAAAATCCGAGCTACTCGCACGCAAAGTTGGCAAAATCGCTAAAAGTTGCCAAATCAACCGTTACAAATGTAAGTAAAGTGTTTGGGTTGTCGACAGCCAGGAAGTCTGGATCGGGGGGAAATCGAAAACCGGAAGCCGCTGAGACGACAAAGAGAGTTGCCGGTAGTTTCAAGCGAAACCCTAACCTCTCTCTCCGAGATGCCGCAAATAAGCTGGGTGTATCGTCTACAACCGTGCATCGAGCCAAAAAACGAGCCGGACTATCGACTTACAAGAAGGTAGTGACTCCAAATCGCGATGATAAACAAAATACGACGGCCAAAGCGCGATCCTGGAGGCTGTACACGACGATGCTGACGAAGTTTGACTGCGTGGTAATGGACGACGAAACCTACGTCAAAGCCGACTACAAGCAGCTTCCGGGACAGGAGTTTTATACGGCAAAAGGAAGCGGAAAGGTAGCAGATGTTTTCAAGCACATGAAACTGTCAAAGTTCGCAAAGAAATATCTGGTTTGGCAAGCCATCTGTACCTGTGGCTTGAAAAGCAGCATTTTCATAGCTTCCGGGACTGTCAACCAAGAAATTTACGTGAAAGAGTGTTTGAATAAACGTCTGCTGCCTTTCCTGAAGAAACACGGTTGTTCCGTACTGTTTTGGCCGGATTTGGCATCTTGCCATTACGGTAAAAAGGCCATGGAGTGGTACGCCACCAACAACGTGCAGGTGGTTCCCAAGGACAAGAACCCTCCCAACACGCCAGAGCTCCGCCCAATTGAGAAATACTGGGCTATTGTCAAGCGGAACCTAAAGAAGACCAAAAAAACTGCTAAGGGCGAGCAGCAGTTCAAGGCAAACTGGCTTTCTGCGGCGAAGAAGGTGGACAAGGTGGCTGTACAAAATCTGATGGCAGGGGTCAAGCGTAAGGCCCGGCAATTCGGATTTGGAAAAGCGGAAGCCTAACTGAATATTTTTCCTGAATTTTATACTAATTGAACTTGAACAGGCACTCATAGAAACTATGTTTGCTACTGGTTTGCAGCAAGTTAACCGCTACGTGAATGGGAATGGCAGACTACTCGATCTCGTATTCGCCAGTCTTCCAGAGCAACTGGACCTCGTTGAACCCTCCACGCCTCTGCTGCCCGCTGACATTCACCACGTGCCTTTTGTTTTGCTGTTCAATGAGAGCAATGACAATTTAGTGGTAGAGAATGAGTCGGACGAAAATCTTAACTACGATTTCCACTCGTACGATTTTGGACAGTTGAAATCGGCTCTGGCTGCAATCGACTGGGAAGCTTTACTGCTATCTGAGCCTTTGGATGAATTATTATCAGCATTCTATGAAAAACTTTACGCAGTGCTCAACGACTATGTACCTCGGAAAAGGCGAACGTTCAGTCCAGTTTCCAGTAAACCATGGTGGACCCCTGAACTACGACATCTTCGCAACATCCTCAGAAAAGCACGTCACCGTTTCTTTCTTTCGAAATCTGAGAACGACCGCGAGTACCTTCGTGAAGTGGAGCTGCAGTACAAAACAGTTCTTCTATCCACCTATGAACGCTACCTATCCAGGATCCAGGACAGTGTAAAACAAAACCCGTCGTGTTTCTGGGACTTCGTGAGGAATCGGAAAGCATCTACTCGCATCCCATGTAACGTTAGCTACAATGATCTCCAGGCTAATACAAATGTGGATGCTGCTAACCTTTTTGCCATATTCTTCGAGAGCGTGTTTAGCAAAGTGTCACCTGTACCAAGGCGCGACTGCTTTGCACATATTCCGTCGCACATCATCAACCTTCCTGTCATTCAGTTCTCCACCGAAGAAGTTCTACGAGCCATCGATGACCTTGAAATCAAAAAAGGATCCGGAACAGACGGTTTACCACCTCTGCTGCTGAAAAACTGTTCCGAAGAACTGGCGAATCCAATTGCTCACTTATTCAATCAATCGCTTCGTGAAAGGACCTTTCCAGCGGCTTGGAAATCTGCTTACGTTGTTCCTATACACAAGTCAGGCAACTGTAACCAGGTGACAAACTATCGCGGAGTATCTATTCTTTGTTGTCTCAGTAAAATATTTGAAAAACTGGTGCACAATGTTTTATACAACGTAGCGTCTCCGATTATCTTCGAAGGTCAGCATGGCTTCATGAAGCATCGCTCTACAACAACGAACCTCATGTGTTACGTCACCACAGTGTCCCGCGAAGTAGAAGAGAGGCGGCAAGTTGACTTATGTTGACTTCGCGAAAGCCTTTGATACCGTACCGCACATTCAGCTCATTGAGAAACTGAGGCACATAGGTTTTCCAGATTGGATTACGGAGTGGATTTCTTCGTACTTATGTGATCGTACCGCATATGTTGTGATCAACTCGGCTCGTTCCCGCTCTTTCAACATCACGTCTGGTGTACCCCAAGGAAGCGTTTTGGGACCACTATTATTCAACATTTTCATCAATGATCTGTGTTTGCGGCTTTCCTCGTTCAAGCTCTCATTCGCTGATGACCTTAAATTCTATCGTGTCATAGCTTCTCTCTTGGACTGCTTTGCTCTGCAAGAGGATATCAACACTATGATGATATGGTGTAGCGATAACGGCATGCGAGTTAACAACAAGAAATGCAAAATTATTTCCTTCAGTCGCTGCAATAGCCCCATTCTGCATCAATACAGGATGGAAACGGCGGAATTAGAACGAGTTTCGTCCATCTGCGACCTCGGTGTTACCATCGATACGAAACTAAGGTTCAACGAACACGTGGGAATTATGACTGCCAAAGCTTTTTCTGTGCTGGGATTCATCCGTCGCCATGCGTCCGAGTTCACCGACATTTACGCGTTAAAAACTCTCTACTGTTCGTTGGTTCGTAGCATTCTGGAGTACGCTGCTCCAGTTTGGGCCCCTTACTATGTAGTTCATGTTCTTACCATTGAACGGGTACAGAAAAGGTTCGTACGTTTTGCATTGAGACAGCTTCCCTGGAACGATCCGTCTAATCTTCCTCCCTATTCTGACCGATGTAAGCTCATAGGATTGGAGCCACTATCTACCAGACGAGTTACGATGCAGCGATTATTTATTTTTGATGTCATCGGAGGATTTATTGATTGTCCTGAACTTCTCGCACAGATCCCACTAAACATTCCTCCCCGACGGTTTCGGAACTCACCTTTATTAGCAGTTCCATACCACAGAACAAACTACGGATACAACAACCCGTTCGATTCGTGCCTTCGCTCGTTCAATGTTGTTTGTGACGAATTTGATTTTAATTTGACCAAAAATGTTTTTAGAAATAGGATTAGAAGCAATCTTTAGTTTATAAGAAAATAGTTCAGTCTGTACGACTAGTCGAAGACGGTGATTTATAAAATAAAATAAAATAAAAAAAGAAATTTAATTTGATTTTTTAAATAAACGATTTCACCGATTTACACGCGTTTTCCCTTGACCAAATTTTGACCGTATCACCCTTTATCATACCATAAAAATGTCATAGTACAACTTGGAGATATTGAGTTTAAATGTAGTCATATTAGCTGATTTCAGTCATCCTGTTAAGGAATACTCAACTTTGATATTTTAGATTGTTTTTTCAAATATCATATTAAAGATGATGTTTAGCAGAATGTGTATAAATATTCAATTTAATATGAATAATGCAACTGCGATTTTACCCCTCAAAATTCCATGAAACTTTGCATAATTGCTCGGTAGGGGCAATGAACCAAGTTTGTGCTGGGATTCGGCAATTTTAACTCTCGTCTGTATACTTTAGTTAGTGCATAGGAAAAGATTGTATCGTCTTAATCAGTTTTTTTTTAAATTTTCCTTCAACTTTGTCTCAAACATCATTTCGATAAGATGAACCATTTTCATGAAATAATTTAATATCGAATACACCGTTTTGAAAAAATAGGCAAGAGTCAAAATTACCGAATTCCTGCGCAACCTTGGATCATTGCCCCTAGTGACCTATTATGTGAAGTTTCATGGAATTCCGAGAGGGTAAAATAAAATCAATTCGTCAGTTGGCGTGGATTTGCACTCAACTGATTTCTTCACTATGCGTGATGCCTACACCAATAATAAGCCCATTCAATTGAACCATATACTTTTTCCACCTTTTGCAAATGCATGGCCAGGGAAATGGTATGAAGCCATGATTAACTGTGGAAAGCAATTTATTTTCTCCTGCATGATAGCGTGCAGATACACGGGGAGGAAGACCAAAAGTTCATTTGAGTTTACTAGAAAATGCCTGAAGCAGAGAGTGGCATTGTCAAACTTCAAGTGGGACGCTACGGTCCGCATATGTATATTAGGCGAGTAGCAGCACCCGGTTGGCACAATGTTTGTGACGGTGCGGGCGGATGCAAGTAGAAAGAGACAAACTTTCTTTAAACAAAAAAGACAAATACTTCAAGTAGAACAAATTGAAATGTCATTTTCATTTACATTTTAGATTAAATTCCTCGTAGTATATTTGAACGAAAATGCACCGTACAAGTGACTCTAAATCCACATGCAACGAGCAAGAAGAAAAGCAGCATGAGCCACCACCGGAGTGTGGAGACTTGCTTTGAGCAAAATTTAAATATCGTTTTTCCTGTACCATTCATTCTGTGCTCTGAAACCAACTGCGGAGCCTTTGTGGTGTTTTGAAGCATCAAATTGAAGACATCCTCCGGTGTACGGAGGTATGTACTTACCTCCATCTGCGATTCTGAACTGTTTTATTCTCATGGAGTCCTTCTGGCCGGAATACATACCAATCCTGGGAATTTCGCTTCATATCAGTTGATAGAACCCCTAAAGGGATATTGCATTTTAGATCACATTAGCTGGCTTATAAATTGAATGATTGACCTACTCCTTGACATCGACTTGTCCATTCAAGCAGATCATATACGGACAGAAAATTGTTTGCATTGAACCAAAAAAATCTTTAATTGTATTTAAGCAAACAATTCCAGTTGAAATTATATTGCTTTTTGTTGTTTCAATAATACTTATTCATATAAATTCAAAATAGGATTCTTTTTGTTTTAATCAGCCACTTTTCAAATGCAACTATTGTAAAAATAACAATATTCTATTATTAAGCCAACAATAGTTAATTTTAATTTAGCATTTATTTGCTGTGTCCATTATCTGGGCCATTAAAGCAAAAATAACTACCAACCATTCCCTCGTTTTCACCCGGACAAAAATGTAAACAATAACAATACTTACGCGTTCCACGTAAGTATTGTTTTTAATTGTAAATTTCGGGAAATAAGTGCAAGATTTTCGAAAATCTTGAGACTTGAGTTAAGTAAGTATGCTGCAATTCGAGCTGCAGGTAATAAATATAATCAATTTTTCTGTTTTTTTTCCTTTATTTTTTTTTCCGTCGATCTTGTTTTCCGTACTGAGTACCAATGCTCCCAACGCCAGGAAGGCAGCTCCCACATCTGGACCCTACATATCGACCCATCAACTCATGAACCGGGGGCAGAAATTCAATTACAATTTCTGCAATTTTGTTTCAAAATGAAAACGAAACATAAAAAAAATGCCATATTATTTTTACATCAATAAACACATTTTTATTTCTACTGCGTGAATTGTCAGATTGAATCAACAAGAAATCTCTTTTAAAAACAAACATATTTTTGTTGTTAACCCAGCTGCCAAATTTGACAGCTTACGTCAAAACCATGAAAGCTCTTGTAAATTCTAAAAGATTTTCTTTTTGATTTAACAATCCATTGGTTTTTAGAAACAAAAATACTGGATTGTTGAAACAATAATGATTTCTTTTTGCAGCCAAAACAAAATGAATTTCTTATTGATTTTACGTCAAATATTATTACTTTTAAAATATTTTTTTCTGCGTGTAACGTCACATCGATTTGATTAAATCGTTAAAACTCCACAGTTTTAAAGTCGTATTTTTAATATTTTTTATTGCTGTGGAACATTGGAAAGTGTACAAGAAATTTGGCAAACCATTTCTGTACGGGAAATCCCTTTTAATTAATCAACAAAATAGCCAACGCTGTCCAATCCAACTCAACGATTTGTGTCTTTGTCGTACACCTAGGTGTACCGAAAGGTATAATTTTGCATGAAAACACATTTTCGATCTAAGACTCGGAGGGTCAAGTGTCATATGGGTCATTCCATCTCAAGTGAACGAGCATGTGCATCGACACTTTCTGATTTGAATTTTGGTGGGCCTAGTTATCTTTGGCCAAAACTAAGAAAATCCAAAGTTTTCTGCACCCCGTTTTTACCGGTTTTTAATAATTTTAACAATTTAACCAAATCACGTAAAATAAAATTTTAATGATCGTGTTTTTGATACAGTGTCGCCAACTTTGCGATTTTTTTCATTTGCAAACTATAAATGCAAATATCTTAAAATGCCCCCATTTTTTATTTGATGACGCCAAAGTTCTCAGCAAACTTTTTTACATAAGAATCATTTATCGAGAAAAAAACAATGTGTTTCCATTAGAAGATATTGAATATTAAAGATTTCAAGTTTTTTAAAATGATCTATTACTCCAAAACGCTTCGATATAGAATTTTGGTATATTCTTGAAAGTTGCTAAAAACGTAGTTGGAGATTTAACGTCAAATATGAGACATAAAGTGGACGTTTTATAGAACGGCAGTGTTAAAATTGAATATACAAAGTAGAAAGTGAGCAAAGGACAATAACACAACTATCAACTCTTTACTTTCATCTCCTCATTTATCGTATAAAATTTCCACTTTAAGTTAATCATATCCAACGATGTAAATCGTTAACTTCACGCATGAAATAATAAAACATGATTAGTTTAATATTCAAAACTATCAAATCTGTAAGTATGCTGATCCTTCTATCTATAAGTGCAACCAAATGCTGAGATCAAATTTTATATTTCTACACTGTTGCTATCTTGCGGTTTTTGCAATTATTAGTTTGAACGCACCAATAAGTCTAAAAAAGGTGTAACCATGTAGAGAAGTAAACCGTCTTTCAAAAACCAACAACAAATATCACAATAATCACTTTTCAGAAAATAATACTAACCTGTGCAGTATGCAAGAAAAGGAAACAGATTTTGGCGTAGTATATTTCATAAGTACAGTAACTTTAACAATAATAACCAATCACACTCTCAATCTTGCTCGGTAAAATCTCCAACAGCCAATTAGTTCGGCATTAACTTTTGCTGGTATCTCTGAAAAATATCTATTTGTTAGCAGCATTTCACAGCAAAATTTTAGACCCAGTAAAACAAAATGCAGAACTAATAGGCTGTTGAAACATAGGCAATACTAATTAAGTGTGCAACACACATGGAAGAGCCACTCAAATTGTCTAATTAAACAACTATTTTCATGACTGACTTCTCGCGTAACATTTGAAAAGGGCCTAAGTCCAAAATATAAACAAACGATATTGTTGCATCATTCGAAAGCCTATTTTTAGTTCTAGGGGAAATGGCTCTAATGTTGGCCTATGGATCCAACACAGACAAACAGACATAACACTCGCAAGTTGTTCATCGAACAAGCATTTAACGGTCAATTTAAAAGTATCGTAGTTGGTAGTATCGTAGTCATATTACCTTGCATTTGACGTTTACACACTACCGCCATCTGTTCAGCATACTACCCACCACAGTGTATTCAACAGATGGCGGTAATGTTTTTGCGACGATGTTTTACAGCGAGAAATATTCAATGTGTTATGTCTGTTTGTCTGTGGATCTAAGATTGGGCCCATCGCTAAAAATCTGCTATTTATCCATTTTATCTAGATGAACGCGTCATTGGGACGATACTAATGGATATTTTTGTTCGTTATTGAAATTTTATGTAGTCGATTGCTAAATGTATGTATGGGCCCAAATTAGGGGCATTTAGGCGGACATTTCATCGATTTCCCCTATATTATGCATGCAAATGTTTGAAATGAAAAAAAAAAAATGTTGAAACGATTTATTTCGAAGTAATCATAAGCCCTACAGTAAAACGCCCCATTAATCAAATTATATAGTCTGGGGTTAAGCCCTTTTGGCTACGTGACTGGAAAAGGTCTATTCACAAAACGTCATGTTCTCGTTTCATACGCCATTTTTTTTTAAAGCAAAGCTTCTGATGAGTTGTGACGACGTAGAATTTTAGCTGCTATGCAGCAATGTTGTCCTTCAACTATAAAGTTTAAGTATTAGCCACCGGTGGAAACTAATGCGTTTGAAATGGCTCACTACTTGACTAGCCTATTGGTCCCTAGCAAATCGATTAACGTATCCCATTCTAGTCGAAATTCTAGTATTACACTATGTTTTTTTTATTAGCTATGAATGTTTGACAGATAAAATGTGGGGTTCGTTGATTTTCCTATTTTTCGAGGGGTGTATCGATTAGTTTGGGACCGAAGAGAGTACCAGAGCTGAGCCAAAAAGTTGAACACGTTTCTTCGGGATCTTCTAGTCTTAGAGGTACCTCTATAGCTAGTTGCTGTTATTTTTAGTAAACTGAACAGTGCGCTCACAAAAGTTTATTGCAAAGCACTTCTGATGGACGTTGTAGGAATCGAATTGCTAATAGGTAACTGTATATTTTTTCAAACATTCACAAGCAAAGACCAATCTCATACGACCATTTTGCAGCTGCTGCTGTGGCTTTAGATTCTAGTCACGGGGAGAATTATCGAGAAAGCATGGATGAGACGAATAATTCGGTACAAAATCTCAGTATTGTTTCATTTTCGAAAATTGTCACTTCCACGCCACGGAAGCAATATTTTTCGAACCCACGATGTACGATGACTGTCAGTTACAATGCAGGAAGAATCACCACTGGACTTATCCAAGGAGAACAGACCCGAAAATGTGTCAGCAGTACCGCAGTATGTAAACAATACAGAATCGAGACTGTGTAAATGGAGCGAATTATAAAAGAAGCCTTTTGAATTTGATTGTATCAAACTCAAATACAAAGTTTGAATACAGCTCTGAACAAAATAGCAACCAAATCATGTCACCGAAGGTAAGCCCAACAAACAATTTTAGTTGCAGACTAGCTTATATAGGCAAAAATTAGCTGTATAAGCCAATTTTTGGCTGTATAAGCTAATCTGCAGCTAAAATTGTTAGTTGGGAGTGCACCCGTCGTTGTTTTCCGCATCCGTTATCGTTATTATCATGGAAATTTTCTAATGTATTATTATTTCACAGTTAATACAAACGCCACTGTCTGGAAGTCACCAAGACCTTTTTTTACCTGGGAACGTCTTTTGACGCTATGTCTTTTTGGTGGTTGATCGGTAGTCAAATGACTCTCATTTCATATGGTGGGTCATACAGTTTTCAAAATACTTCACTCAATCCGCGGACAAACTATGAGCATGTGCCTTATTTGTATAATAAAATCCATGGTCGCAGTTGCATAGCTTTTGTATAGTGCTCACAATTATTGTTATTATTATTATTATTATTAGGTTATTATGAATATAAAACGACCATAAAATGAATAAAGGAGTTTGCTTTACTTCCCCCGCCAGAAAAGCATTTTATTCTCCTTATTCATACTGCCCAATGAATGATCACTTCCGCTTATATGTAGCTACGCTATCCATTGCAACTTGCCTCAGTGTACCTTATTACTTGATCTGTACATTACTATAACAAATCCAATATAACTTGAATAAATTTAAATTTAATGTAAAATTTCTTCGTCAGTTTCCATGTTAATTACTGCGAGCTTACTGATGGGCCGATACTTTATGCTACTTAACAAAAGGCTTATCATAAAGGCCTATTAAAGAGATGCAGTAAAGAAACGGCCAATAAATGGGCCAATAATTTATGCTGCATAAGAAAATGCTTATAAAAAGGCGTATTGATGAGAATCGTCAAAAAACGGATAATAGAAAAGGGCGTATTCAATTTACAACTCAGAATGGGGCTTAACAGCTTTTTTAATTTATTTCTGCTGGTTTGTTAATGCTTTCTCTGAATTTATATAACTCACGTTTAACAAACATCCTTTTTATTATATATGTTGGAAAAAATTGGAACAAATGCTTTTTATTTTAAATAGGAATTAAACAAGCTGATGAAATTTTTCAAGTCTCTTTCTGGTTTGTTTACATTTTGAACTAAGGCCATTTTCAAATGTTACGGAAGTATCCTGAGATATGTCAACATAAGCTCAGATTAGGTTTGCAGTCACTACCATATAGTAGAAAATTCTGTGATCCATTGGATTATCTCAGCAGCTCGCATCTCACGTATCAGATCTTTTCAAACTTTTTTAAATCAGTGTTTTATGTTTGAAAACCGTGTGTGTTAAATCTTGGAAATCGTAGAATGCATTCAGCAACATCTACAGCCAATAACAGGGTTGTTTTTAAAACAGTGTCGGGTATTGCCTAGCAGGCTTCGTGGCCGTACGGTTAGCAGCGACACCCGTCGTTCGGGCGTATTGTGTGTGTGTGGCACGAAGTGAGGGTTCGAAACCCGCTACAGCTGGGGGAAAATAGAGGGCGACCTCGGTGTAGTTGTTAGCATCCATACTTCTCACGCTAAAGTCACGAGTCAAATCTCACCCCCGGACAAGTGACGAATGACCCAAGAGCTTGAAAATGACTATAATAATTAAAAAAAAAAAACTTGTTGTTAAAAGGAGATTTTTTACTGCTCTAGTGTTAAGTATTCAGTCTGTGTAACCTCTGGTTGAAGAAGGGATGAATTATCTTTCTTTTTTTGTTTTCTGATGTTTCATTAATTTATTTGAACTTATGCTATTTATTTACTTCTCAGGTACCTACGGGACTGAAATCCGTAAACTAAGAAATAAATCGAAATCCGTACACCTCATTTTATGATGATGATGATGATGGTGGTCTCACTTCTGACACCTACAAAGATTTGAGCTGGACGATTTATCTTTAAGATAATTAAATATGACAATTTAACCAGGTTTGCAAACAAAATCGAACTGATTACAGTTACAGATATAAATTCCCTCTAGAGTTTACAGTTGTTTCACAGCGATATAAATGTGGAAAAGCTCAGACGTCCACCTCTTAGTTCGTCTTTTCGTCCACCTAAAATATTCATAAGTTACAAGCAATCAAGAGTCAATTAACAATCAACAAAGCATCCTAAAGGGTGATACGGTCAAAATTTGGTCAAGGGAAAACGCGAATTAAATTTAAAATTAAATTTCTTTTTCAAGTTCAATTAGTATAAAATTCAGGAAAAATATTCAGTTAGGCTTCCGCTTTTCCAAATCCGAATTGCCGGGCCTTACGCTTGACCCCTGCCATCAGATTTTGTACAGCCACCTTGTCCACCTTCTTCGCCGCAGAAAGCCAGTTTGCCTTGAACTGCTGCTCGCCCTTAGCAGTTTTTTTGGTCTTCTTTAGGTTCCGCTTGACAATAGCCCAGTATTTCTCAATTGGGCGGAGCTCTGGCGTGTTGGGAGGGTTCTTGTCCTTGGGAACCACCTGCACGTTGTTGGCGGCGTACCACTCCATGGCCTTTTTACCGTAATGGCAAGATGCCAAATCCGGCCAAAACAGTACGGAACAACCGTGTTTCTTCAGGAAAGGCAGCAGACGTTTATTCAAACACTCTTTCACGTAAATTTCTTGGTTGACAGTCCCGGAAGCTATGAAAATGCTGCTTTTCAAGCCACAGGTACAGATGGCTTGCCAAACCAGATATTTCTTTGCGAACTTTGACAGTTTCATGTGCTTGAAAACATCTGCTACCTTTCCCCTTCCTTTTGCCGTATAAAACTCCTGTCCCGGAAGCTGCTTGTAGTCGGCTTTGACGTAGGTTTCGTCGTCCATTACCACGCAGTCAAACTTCGTCAGCATCGTCGTGTACAGCCTCCGGGATCGCGCTTTGGCCGTCGTATTTTGTTTATCATCGCGATTTGGAGTCACTACCTTCTTGTAAGTCGATAGTCCGGTTCGTTTTTTGGCTCGATGCACGGTTGTAGACGATACACCCAGCTTATTTGCGGCATCTCGGAGAGAGAGGTTAGGGTTTCGCTTGAAACTACCGGCAACTCTCTTTGTCGTCTCAGCGGCTTCCGGTTTTCGATTTCCCCCCGATCCAGACTTCCTGGCTGTCGACAAACGTTCCCCAAACACTTTAATTACATTTGTAACGGTTGATTTGGCAACTTTGAGCGATTTTGCCAACTTTGCGTGCGAGTAGCTCGGATTTTCGCGATGCGCGAGCAAAATTTTGATACGCTGCTCTTCTTGCTTGGACGGCATTTTGACAACTGAAGAGTGAATTCCAAAATCAAAATAGGAGCAACATTCTACACACACACACCTTCAAAATGAGGGGTGTTCAGGTTTTTTAAATGCAAAATTGAAAGAAATACGTCAAGTTGATATTGACCAAATTTTGACCGTATCACCCTTTATTACACCCTCCCCATGGACATGGAGGTTGACGGTACTGAAGCGAAGGGTTATGTTTAATTTCTTTATATGTATTTGCAACGATGATGATTTCCTATAGTGACACATATCACCTTCTTAATGCTTCAGTATGCCTCAAACGATTAATTCTTGGTTGTTAATAGAACTTCCAGGATGAAATCGGCTGCTTCATGCAGACTGAGCAATTCTGATTATAGTATCGGATTTGTTCTGTATACAGAGGAACTGGGAGGGCTTATTAGAAACTTCTCACCAATAAAGTAATGATCTTCTAGTAAATTTTGCATATAATTTTATTAATATTTTATTTTATTTAAGCACATTATTTTTGTTGCAGTCAATTAGCATTTTCATACGATACAAGAGATTTAATATTACTTGCTCGTTTTTGCGTAAAATAATCAATATTTATTTTACTTGTAACTACCTTTGAAAGTTTTTTCAAGTTTTTTTTGTGATCTGAAAATTTACCCAGTTTGGTTAGAAGTTTCGAAGCTAACGCATGTCCACAGGCCTAATAGAAAGATAGGCAGAAAAAGTGTATCATGAAGAATGGTTGCATGCAGGGTTGCTTCCTCTCATTTGCTATAGATGAGTGATTTTCGGAGTTTTGAATTCGTTAGATGTTGTAATGAAGGTTTGTGCTGTTGGATGCGGGAGGAGATTGGTGGGCGGGTGTTTGACGCATAGAGCCTGTCAATTTCGCTTTCAGAGTGTCGCAGTCAGCGGTTTTATGATTCGGGAGCGCTCGCGATTCGTAGAACCGTTGATTGTGACTGCAAGTGGATTTGACGGGTTTTGTGTGTCGGACGCTTGCTTTTTGGCCTCTTCTTGTCTAACATGTGCAGAGTATCATTATAGCGTCTAATGGTTTTGAAATTCCTGGTGGCGTGAAATATATTTGTGAGAATATCTTTTTGAGAATATCTTTTTGAGATTTTTTTTTTAAGTTTATATTTTA